>NW_020272859.1:0-33002 GCF_003268045.1 Sipha flava | reverse complement strand
ATATATATATATATATATATATATATATATATATATATATATATAAACATTATTTAATACGTAACAGTAAATTTGCAAAATATACGAAAATTTTAAATTGCAAATTGTATTATTCAATTATTATCTTTAGAGCCTGGATTTAAAAAGTGTCAAATATGATGCAAATATGCAAAGAAAAAGTGGTTAAATATCAGTGCCGTAACTAAGATTTTGAGGCCCAGGTGCAAACTAATTTTAGAGGCCCCTATTCATCAGTAGTGTTAAAATGTTGTCATTGATGAATTGATTAGCTTAGATAAATGCCCCCCCCCCATTTATCTAAGCTCATCAATCCCTCCCAGCTCCAGTTAAAGACGATATTTCAATTTTAGGTATCCACTAAAAGTCTATTTCTTTTAAAAAATATATGTTTACAATACTTAAATTTTAAAATGTTTGTACTAATCCACTCGTCTTTATCAAAAACTTTGGAAACCAATCGAACAACTTAATTTGAAGCAATGTTAGGTCGTATTCTTTTGTATATTAGGAAATATATTGTTATTCAAACAAACCTAGGAACACATTAATAAAAAATAAATCAATAGAGGCATTTCATTCCTCTCAATCCTCTCTAATAACCATACAACTCAAATATTTGATAACTATTAATGAATTAAAATTTTTTATTTAACAATTTTAAGTATAATATTTTTTATCTAAATAAGAATAATATTTGATTAAGTAATAAATATTTATAAAATTGGTTTCCAATATTTACTACGATGGGCATCTGAATTAGTTTTCTCTTCGATTTTGGACATTTAACTTTAATCCATTGGATTTTAATTGAAAATTCTTAGTAAAATCATGATATTACATAATTACGTATTATAACCACAGCGGTATGAAACTAAAGTTGATATACGTTTAAGACTGAAATAGCTTATCGTGAAAAATCCAACACTTATAATTTATAACTTATACACAAGTAAATTATTGTAAATTACTTGCTCAATACAGGTAGTTTCTTCAACAAAAATTAATAAAATCTAAATACTCTAAAACAAATTTATGAGAATATTCCTAAAAGCCTCATGATTCATGAGGAATACGCAAATTTATAACAACACAGAAATACTTCTCTTAAAGACTGGAAAATATCCCAATTTAAAAATGCCCATAACAATCTCCAAAACATCCGATAGAGCACAATTCTACAGTCTGGGTACCGAAATAGCAGCGATTAAAAGGAATCACGATTACCGCAAGACCTACCAGATATCAGCAAATAATATCAAATTTTAAATTTTAACAATAAATAGAAATACATAATAACTTATTATGTATAAAATTAATATTATTATTCTTGTAAATATATTAAAAGACTAGTAATATTATGCAATATGCTGACATATTTATACTAGATAAAAACTTAAAAATAGTAGTAAATAATTAATATTTATTTTGTGAATATTAATCATAATATGTATATATAATAATTAATCATAATTCATATCTAGATCATGTAAGAATCAGTTAGTAATTTTCATTGCTTATTAATGTTTTATTTTTTTTGTATTATGAACCTATTACTTTTTTTATAATTAGATATATAAAATAGTATTATGTATACAATAATTATGTACATATATAGGATACATTTATAAACGACTTTCAGTTATTTGGGCATGGATCAAATCAATTGATTTTATACAGTGGCGTGCGCAGGAATTTGGTATGGGGGGATGTTATAAATTAAATTAAATGTATTATTTTCAATCTTTATTCTTTATTATTATACGAAAAAAAAAAATGCAATCAAGGAGGAAATTTATCCTTCTTTTACACTAAATTCAACAATTATTTGTTCTGTAGATAACGGAATGTCTCGATGTATGTTTATTAACACCAATCCATTTAACCGTAACTGCTCCGTCGTATTTCTTAATTACGTTTTTAAACATTTAAGACTAAAAAAAAAAAAGCCCATGGGGAAGATATATCCCCCATCATCCCCTCCCTATAATATTTTAAGCCCAATCCATCAACGTTTTACTGAAACAGCTTATCTAAGAATATGATAGTGAATTTTTTTTATTACTAAGTAGTTAGTCTATTTGATTTTGAAGTAATTTTTTTTATGTAAATAAAATGCCTTTTTTCATATTTTAAATGCTTTTTTTATTGATTATATTGCCTTCAAATCCGAACCCTACTAATAAGTATTACCTTTCCATTTTATGTTAAGGTTTATTTATTTACAGTTATAAATTTGCAATTCATGTTACAGTATTACAGAAGGTACTTAATCTTAGTAGTTTTAGTTGAACATTTTCCATTCAATATTTAAATGAGAGAGAATTATTGTTGTTGAAGGTTTACTCTATTGACATATAGTTGTAATTTTTATGATTACTAAAAGTTAAAAGAACCATAGTATATCTCCATAACCAATATCTTTCAAATATTTGTAGAATCAAGAAACGTAAAATAGTTAAATGAAATAAAAACACTTTATCTATTTTTTAATTAAATTTTAATACAAAATTAAAAAATTAAATTAAATGACAAATAGAAGTAAATATAATATTCAATCCAACAATGTTAAAGGGGTTTTCTAATTTTTTTCTCTCTAAAAACTTGACTCTCAAATATAAAAACTATTATTTATAACTTCAAGTTAGTATAATGTCAAAAATTAAGACATTAGCTATAAATACATTCAATTTTTGGCTTTTGTATAGAAATAGTTCTATATTTACATTTTATTGGCAATATGAACATGTACAACAATACTCTGAGTATATTAAAATGAAAATCTTGTTACCAGAGTAGTATTGACGATTACATATATTATAATACAGATAATTCTTGATATAATGTTAATGATCAATGATGAATATTAATATTACCTATGAATTAATATTTGAAATTAAGTATTCATTATTATTTATTGTGTTTATTATCAATGATAATATAAATCACTTTCATGTTTGGAATGTATCTACATTTTATTATTTATATACCTGTATTATATATTTTGATGTTATGGCAATATATACTTATATAATTACACATTTTAAGCATTCAATATAATTTTAGAGTTAAAATATTCTTATACAATTTAATACAAATACAATTATTCATATTGTTTCAAAGTTCAGATGAAGTGATTTGTTTCATTATTGTAGCATAAAACACTTCTATTTTCTTTACATATTGTATATCTGTTGTTTTAAACTGCAAGCACTAAAAAAAAATAAGATATTTCATTTTTGAAAATAAGGATGTAAACATTAATTATTTATTATTCAAATTTTATATAAATAATAGTGTATAACAAAAACAGTTGAATTGTTAAAAAGTTTTAATATTATTCCAAAACATATAATAAGTACAATTTAAAAATAAAAATTAGTAAATTTAATTATTAAAAATAGCAATAATTACTTACTGTTATATTATCTGTAACTTTTAGCTGCACGGTTGATTCACTATGACAATATTTCATTGTGCATCTAACCTAAAGAAATAAAAAGTTATAAATATTAAATTTTTTTAATATAATTTTCATTAATATATAATTATAAAAATTATAAATTATTATTGAAGGATATATTTTTTTTAATGTAGATAATTAATGAGTCATACTGAAATCAACTATTAGAATCCATTTAGAAGATATAATAAATTATAAATGAATAAATACTAACATCAATACTTAGGTTTTAATGAATTTTAATTTTATGTCCCATAAATATATAGAAATTAAAATCATAACTTCATTTATAATTATTATTTAAAAAACAATTAGAGTTAAAAAAAACTTAACTTTGAAGAAATTTTTGTTCCTTACAAAAAATTAATACAACATGCCATTGTTGATATGATTGACAGTTAAATACAGTAATCCCTTGTTATCCGCAGAGGTTACGTTCCAGAGAAGTTGTGCAGATAATTAAACCATAAATCAATGTAAAAAAGGAGGTTAGGTTTTAATTTCTTAATTTTAAAAATCACAATAGGATAAATACATATTTTTACAATTTTTTTATTAATTATTTTTAATTTATATAATTTATTAATTATTTATAAACATACAGTACATACATGTGTATTAGGATGAATGAAAAATTTAAATTAAATTGCACTAATTTTATTAGAAGTAAATGTATGTACTGTACACATACAAGGCCGCAAATGGAAAAAAATTTCGGAGGGGTCTGACATTATTATTTAATACAATTTATAGTTAATAAACTATATTCAGCTCTAAAATGTTTCTATTTTGAAAATATCGGGGGGTCCGGACCCCTGGAACCCCAGTTACGGCCTTGTACACATATCATGCACAAATATCATCCGTAAATTGAACAATAATTGAGGATTATTAATTATACATGTGTAGTCTGTAGGTACCTTATGTGTGGTATTTATCTATAAGTATAAAAGTACCTATATAGTTGTATTATCTACAGTTGTCTAAAATAAAAAGTATCTAAAATTTTCAAATAATAACGATAAAGCATTATCTTATTAATAACATTTTATCATGGACTCAAACGCGGATAATATGGGATTACTGTAAAACCTTATTTGATTTTATTCTGATAAGTAAAATGTACATTTGATTATTTAATATGTTATTACATTTTTAAAATAATTTATTAAATCTTTATTAAATATATTTTCTTTATCTTATAATAAAAATTAGTGTACATTTCAATTTTAATCAATTTTTAATTGAATTTATATTTATTTATAATATAATTAAAATTAATTAAGTCTAAATAAAAAAATATACATCTATTATTGTTAAGGCTCAGATTTTTATTTCCAGCATATTCTTTTACAATTAATCAAGAATTTAATTTTGATTACAAATGTTAAGATTTCATCACATTATATCAATTTTTATGGTACATTTTTTTTATAGTTTAGAAAAAATAACTAAATTGCATTGAAGTAATATTTTACAATTAATAATAAATTCAACTTTTAAATTTGGTTTTAATTCGCATATTTTTTTTTTAAATTTTTATTTACTACTTTTTAAATATGTTTGCTTAGTTTGTATGCCAAGAAATGTATAAGTTCTACATCCTATAAATATCTGTCTTAAAAGTGCATCTAAAATATTTTGAGACATAGTTAAAAGTTTTTAATTTAAATTTATAGTATATGACAATCTCAGAAGTTTTTAATCTGAAAATCTAAACTTACATTTTGTAACTCGTGTTGATGTTTATCATATTTTCTTTTACAATACACATTTTGTAATTATTTATAAGATATTCAGTTTTTTGTGACACACAAATGTTTTTTAACAAATTTATGAATTAAGCAATGCATGAATATGTGAATATTCAACAATAATTTTTGCATGAAAATCTGGGCATTAATAATTATTAAATCATAATTGAACACCAAAACATTTAACAGTTAAAATGTAGTTATTATAATTACAAATAATTGTGATATAGGTACTTAAATGGTTGGACAACAATATCTGGTAAATCTTCTATTAAGACATAATTTATGTTTAATGTTAATGAAGAAAATGCAATTGTAATTTACTGATAAAGAAATATATTGAAATATATATTATAAAAAATTACTTGCTTAAGTTTTTATCTATTCATTTTGTAATTGTTATTTAAAATTAAACTAACCTATATAACATATTAAACACGAATAAACAGCAAATGAACTTGAATAAAAATAAAGTTAAATTATGTAAAGCGTTATTTCAGTGAACTCAATAACTACCCTTTTAAAGAAATAATCTTGATATCTAGATATGGAATAGCAGAAAATGTAAGTATGAAACTCAATCAAACATACATTTCCTCTTTTATTAAAACTATGTTAATTAAATATTTTTTTAGTTGTATCAATTCACAAGAAACTAACAAAATAATTGACAATTTAAAATGATAAGACTGAGTAAACAAATAATTTTTTCAACTAACTTAATTTTTAGTATTTTCTCTTCTTTAAGTGGAGCCAATAATCTTAATACAAAATAACAAAATAATAAAACAGTAATCACCCGGGTTGGATCTTTAAGAAGTAAATTGTACGAAGCAGTTTCAAATTCTTTCCAAGTCTTCAAATACATGGCAATTGTCAGTTTTTTAAGTCGAACAAAATGTAATAATAAAATATATACTATTGTATATTGATAGATGTTGGGACGCGGTCAACGAACCGATTTCCAAATGATATGCTAATAATTGATTTTATAATATATTAATAATATTAAGGTACAAAAGCAATGAATACATCGGTCCAAAAATAACAATCAAAATCAATGAACGCGAAACAATAACGGAACGACAGCGTGACAAAAGTCGAAGATGACTTGATAATGTTTAACATGATATTATCTGGTGTTTACATTACGAACGTTATCAAAAAAAAACCCGCGTAGTATCATGCGAAATGTGTATCTGTGGCAGTCACGTCTCACGTTTTCCTATCCTAATTTATCGGTGCGTACTTCACTCGTTATTGCGATGTGGAATACGTGTCTACTGCAGTGAGTTGCTCATCATCCACGTATTCACCGATACGAAACGATCCGTTGTCCGTTTACGTTCACTGCGGTGATTACGAGTAGACCAACATGAAAAAATATCGATATTTTCGATATTAATTTAATATAAAATTTATCATTCGATATTTCTTTTTCGCTAATGTCTACAGCTTGTTAATTACGATATTAGATTACATATTTCATATTTTTTCAATTTGAAATTCAAATCAAGTAAAATATGACAAGTTAAATATTATTCATCTTTTTTATCAAACATATGTACCTATAATATACTTATATAATTCAGATACAAATCTAGATACATATTTTTAATTTTATATTTAACCATAGTTTATAAAATTATAAATATATTATATATTCATTCAAACATTATAACATTATAACTGTGTGCCACTTCTGAACATTGAATTTTATATTAGAGGTATTCGTCCCATCTATATTTTTAAAACATATGTTACATCTATTGTTACTTGCATCCAATTTTTTTTAAATATTTTGCGTACTTCAAATATGGCATAGTTAATAATCAAAATCTACGTAAAAATATTGAATCTAGATCAATTCATGACAACTTCACAAATGATAATAATAAATGTTTAATACAAATGTCAACAGTTCGTAAAATTAAATGAGCAGAAATTATGTACCGGTTATATTATTATTGATCATTGGATGACCAATAAGTAGGTTTTAAACATCTATTTTCGTTTTATGTATAATGTTTACCGAATTTCGTCGAACGTTATTGTTTATAATGGCCAATTGTTAGTATCGAACCATTATATTAAAATATGTATATATTTTTACTATAAATGCAATTTAAAAGATTTTTTTTATCAGGAAATTGTTAAAGACAACGATCATAAGTGCTACGCATATTTTTTTAGTATATCTGTACTTTTTTCTTATTTAACGAGAGTTTTTCTATTTTAAATAATTGTATAATTATTGTTATTATTAAGTCGATAAATTATTTCAATACAATGGAAAATTAAAAATACAGATTAATTCAATCTACTTATAATTAATTAAATTTCCCTAAGCTTTTTAAATTTTGGAAGACGAAATTTTATAATTATATCCTATAATATAACCCATTTTGTATATACGAGTATTAAATATGTTAACTTTTTATAAATAACTATGTACTAATTACATTGAAAAGGGCCTGTACCTACTTTTCATGCACCTCAACTGAATCCGAGTATAAAATGTTGATAATTTCTAAATAATTTTGGAGGTGGTTCAGTTTAATGTATTAGATAACAATATCGACAATGCGTTTCAAACATTGTTTATTATAAAACAAAAAAAGTTTACAGGCTAGTGATATAATCCAGATAGAAAAAATATTGATGCCTACTATATTAGTGTGATACGATAGTGACGTCATTGGCATTCGCCATATGTATTATTATTTGTTGAGGTTTTTGTTGCAAACTCATTATTTGATTTGATATGTTATAAGTAGTTATAAGTAGGCTGATGCCACACGGACGTATAATATACGTCTATACGTGAGTACTTTTTGACGTGCTTTGTAAAAGTACATAATCGGTTAAGGAATGGTCACACGAGTAACGCGCATCAAAAATAGCGCACGTAAATATGTACATTAAATTTTATCGACGTATTATCTCTTCAACGGACGTACAACGTACGTCAAACATATCAACGCCCAAATTAATTTTTTATTGTTTCAAATGTGAACGTCAAATCACGTGATCAGGGCCGGATTATGGTCATAATATGAGGGGACTATTATTTAAAGTGTTTAAGGCCGTTTTACAAAAAAACCGTTCCATTTTTTTTTCAGATTTAGTTATTTGTAATAAATATTAATTAAAATAAATTTAATTTATTTGTATATTGTTGAAAATTATAATAACATTTTATTAAAAACATATCAAAAAGTTTGTCCGTTGTAACATATTGTATACTGTATATCGTATTGTATGCTCGTGTAGCCCCATCCTAATAATAGATTTAATTCTGTACTATTTCGGTTAGTGAATAAATCAATATTAAATGTCACCAGCAGTGACGGATTTAAAGGTTTAAATGAAGTCGGCAAATCCAAAAAAGGGGCCTCGTAATAAATGTATCACTAAAATTCTTAGCTATTTTACAAAGCTGCCCACTACACTCGCGTTCCACTATACGAAAATAGAAAATAGTACATTAGAAATAACGTGATGCAGCGAAACTGATAATAAATCATAGTTCATATACTCGTATAGTGTTCATACACGGAAATTCTATAGAATTCTATAATCAATGTTGACAGTATTTCTAACTATACTTATCTAAATTCAATCTTTTCTACTTTGTTCACAAATAAAATGTTTTATTTTTGAAGTATTCGGAGTATTCCTGAGTATTCCCTGTATATTTAAATTATTTTGTTATAAATAAAAATGGTAATTGTAAACGATATTACAGTTTGTACTATAATTTTTTTTTTTCTGTAGTAAAATTTAAAAAAAATTAACTGTAATTTTTCTAGGCTTCAGTAAACAACTTAGGAAGGAGCCCCGGCGGCATTCGCCGACCAAACAACCGTTAAATCCACCACTGGTCACCAGCTCAGGGTAAAAACCTTAAGATATTAGGCAATAGCGTAAAAGAGGGAAGAGATGATTCGTAAAGAAAGAGATGATTTGTAAAGCATGAGAATGTTTTGGTGATTGACTGTACAGACTATATAACATATCAAGGGCGTACCCAAGGGGGGAGAAGCTCGGTTAGTAGTAAATAGTATAATAATAGTATATAGAACATTTTAATTTCTCATTATCTTCAATATATAAAGTTTATAGATTATATAATATACCTATAATGTACAAACCATACTATAGTATATTAACAGTTATTTGTTGGTATTGAGTTAAACTATAATTATAATTAAAGAACAGATAAAATAAAAAATTTTGACCTCCTATAAAAAATTCCTGGGTATGCTTCTGTAACATATAAATACAGAATTTAAAATAGTCGATTCCTCGAACGTATTTTATTGTAGCAGATATTGATAGTTCAAGACTATGATTAAAGTAATGCCAAGCAACAATTGTTGGATACTTTTGACGTAATCGAGTTAAAACACTTGAGTTTTTACCAACTATAACACTAGCTCCATCTGTAGGTTTTCCCAATTATTTTGTAAATATTCTTCATGTTATTCGATTTGATTTTAAAACGTTCAATGGTTGTTTTTCTATTTGTTCAGCATCTTGTAATTGCAATTCACATAAATCTATAAATATAAATTCGGGATCATTACTATCTAAATACATTTTTAAACAATCTACATGAATATTTTTTTTTTACTTAAGCTTATCGATTCATCAATAAGAACACTTTATTTTTAATTTAATGTTACAATCCTAAGTATTAACTGCTTTATAATTTTATTTGATATGCGATTTATTACATTTGTCGCAGAATATCTAAAATGAAGTACTTTACTTAAGGCTTATACCATTTATTTCTTGTAATTTTATTAAATCATTATAATCAGAAAACGGTATATTATTCATTGCAATGTAATACGCTGTTCTAAATAATTTTATTGTTGTCTGTTCGTTATCAACTATAATTTTTTTCTTATACTTTTCATGTTATACACAATACACAATAATGGTGTGCGAATTTTATTTTTATATTAATTACAGGGATCAGAGCTTTAATGCTATTTCACTGTCGATATTTCATTATACAACCAAGTAAGTACATTATCATCTCATGGTTCGGCACAATTGCAATACTTGAAAATTCGAATTTAAACCAACAATTAAGTTTGATCGAAAATTCAAAGTGGTCTGGACCGGCTCATGTGAAAAATAAAATCACACATAGTACGAGATAAATCAATGTTTTCTGTGCATTTTTCTCCGTCCATTAAATTTTGCAAATCGTACACATTCAACTCGGGGTTATACTCTTAATATGGGGGTGAACTTTTTACGTGCGATACGACCGTAATCAAATCACCGACGGGTCAGCGGATAGTGCCACTCGTAAATCACAACGAGCGCGTGTGTGTATGTGTGCGTGTAGCCCGTGCAATAATATAACATAACGTTTGCACGCCATCGGCTGGGTGGAGCGAGAGAGAGAAAGAGTGAGAGAGAGCGACTGAGAAAAAGAGCGTGAGAGGAACAGTGGGAAACGTAGAACAGTATTACCGTTTGACGGGGTATTATTATTTCTACCCGTTACGTACAGTGGTGTAGTGTTAAAAAAAAGTCTTAGTATATAAGTCAATATATACACCAATTATAAGGTCGGGCGCACACTGAACGAGCAAAACTGTTCCGAGCTACTTGGGAGCTAGGTACTCGGAGCTGTTTGGAAGCGATTATAAAACGTCTAACATAATTGACGCGCCCACACTCATCAGTCAACATCAAAACACGACAATACAAAACAAAATCATTATCGGTTTTGATCGGTCTGGTTCTTATTTTACTCCGAGCAAAACACGAAATACAAAAGTCAGTGGTTTGTTTTCATGAATAGTATACAACCGAATACACGTTATTTTTGTGTCGCTCGTAGACATCTTAATTGTTTTTGTATTATTGTAGTATTCATTTTTTATACATCGTGTGTATTCGCATTATACATTTTTTATTGACATTTATTTGATTGTTTTATGTATGAAATGTATGCTTTTATTCTAAAAAAATAAAAACCGTGCGTTAGGTCGTATGGAATCGAACAGGTTTAATTGTGTGTGGTCGAACACAATCGCTACATAAAATTAAACAGTGCATTTATATATTTTTAACTATTGTATTTTGAAAATAACGCGATAACTTCGATGTTTAAATGCGTTATTTTTCTTAAAATTCTATTGTAGTCCGACCTCATGGTCTCGCTCAGTAGGTTGGTGATCCTATTTTTATTATACTTATTACGGGCCTTGTAAGTTACGACGGGATCCGTTGCGCCTGATCAAATTTTATCTATTCATCGTACGTTGTCACCTCACAAGTTCTATTTCTGAAACTTAAAAATTTAACATAATCGTATTAATTAATGTTGTTTGTTGTGTAATGTAAATTTTTTCTATTCATTAATTTTAATCTTTTATATTTATACTGGTACTTCTTTTTTTGTGTTAGGTACTATTTGTGGTTCTTATTTTGATACTTGACAAATTTTGAGAGTTTCAATAATTTTAAAATGTTGGTGTTGGATGTTTGGATGTTGGTGATAAAAATTAGAATTTAAATCTGAATAAAAACTTTCATTTGCGTTTGTCGTATGTATTCCGTTAGAAGATTGCAGCGCCCAAATTTTCGGAGGAAAAATAATATTATTTGATTTATAGTATACTGGTTACGTTTAATTAATAAAATATTTTTTGTTAACTGCGTACCGTTGCCAAATAGCACAGGCGACCGCCGTCCGGTGTGATGTTGGTTAGCGCACCGTTTTTGTGAGAAGGTGTGGACGACGGATTGGAGGAAAGTAGCCAGTGAACGTTATTATTGTTCGTACGGTAGCCCGTGAACAAAACTTTAAAATGTGTCACGGTGGCTCATAAATATTCTGACTCCCTCCACTACGTTCATACAGCAGCAATGGCTGCACAACCCACTGTGATAAGTGGCGTAACACATTTCCACCAAAAGTGTACATTTCAATTTTCCACCAGATTATATTTTAACGATACCCAGGGCCAGTTTTAGCTCTTTCAGCGCCCAGTGCAAGAATTATTTTGCGCCCCTCCCTCTTAAATGACCTAATTTAAACAGACAAAATTTAGGGAGCCAGAGAGACCCATTCATATAAAAAATGTTTAAAACAATTTTTCAAATTATTATACTTGCCACATATTAATAAATTATACAGAGAAAATCGGCCACCATGGGCGCCCGGAAGGGGGCAAGACGTGGAATTTCCCCCCCCCCGAGAAAAAATTAATCGAACGGTTAATAACAAGATTTGCAATCGAACAACTGCTAAGACTTCAGTTTTTATTTGATAACGATTAAAGTGTGTACAATTCTGACATATTTTATTGTTTGCTAAGAATACATTTTTTTTTTTAATATACTTTTTGGTGCTCGATTTAATTATGACTCCGCCCCCCCTGATAAATTTCCTGCGGTCGCCCAATACTCGTATGATGATATAATAATAATGATGTTTAAGTTAATAATTTTTTAAATGTATAGATATATTATGCTTCATAGATATGATAATTTAATTTTTATATTTATTAATAGATAGTGAAATACAATAAAATGAAAATAATAATTATAAGCTAATCACCAACAGTATTTCTTATCACAGTGGGCTGCGCCGCCGTTGCAGTTGTGTGGGTGTAGTGGAGGGTGTCGGCATATTTAGGAGTCACCGTGACAGGCGCAAAACCAGGGGGGGTTGTAGGGGCGCCCCCCTCCCGTTGGCCGTATCAAAATGTGTTAATTTAATTTGATGTACTATTAAATTGCATTATCTTGCGAAATAACATTTGAATGTATTGTTATTATCACACATTTTCGTTTTATATTTTTATAACATAAATAATAATAATAATAGTCTATAAGAATAATATTATTGTGATCGTATGATCGACGACAACCGTCGGCCGGTCAGCCCCAGACGACTCATAGAGTATACTTATTTATAATCCGCCCCTCCCGTTATGGTAGGCTGGATCCGCGCCTGCACCGTGACACGTTTCATATTTTCGCGTGGCCCGTGTCCGTCGGACACCGAGAGTTCCGCTCGCCGCAGCCGAGTTTTCGACCATGGTCGTCGGGGGGGGGGGGGTCTGCCAGCGTACCGGAAGGGGAAAACCCGTGTTATCGGTCATCGCCGTCTGACGAGACTACATGAGCGATGACGCCGATAACGAGTCGCCGCGTTCTTAGGTACACGTTCGTGCGTCACTTACCAATACAACGGTAATATAGCATAGCGTTGTTGTTGTTGTTGTTGTTGTTTCCATTACACATTTACATCAGCAGTGTTCCAGCAGTTCCCGAACCGTTCGCCGTCACATCAACAGGTCTTGAAAAATAAGTATTTATTATTGCCGACGACGGCCCGCGGCGTCTCGTCTTCGAACGTTGTCGGTATCGATTCGCAAATTGCCTAATTTGGTCGCGAATACTTCGCGATCGTTTTTATCGTCGACCGTGCGGAGGCGGAGGCGTGTGGTGCGATCGTCGTCCGCTAACCTATTCCGATTTGCCCGCGTTCTTTGTCCATTCGATTTTTTTCCAACCATCCCTCCCTATCGCGCGCGCGTTGCTTTCCCCCGTCACCTATTTTAAATCCGCGTTCTCATGTTTTCTCGATACAATTTCTTTTTATCTATCATTATTTCTTCACGGCCCTTCGGGTATGACATGTGTGCGTGTGTTTAACTTCTCGTGTTGCAATTCGTACAAGGACAATTATTTTTATATTACTGAATTAATTGCGGTGACTACAAACACTTCCTCCGCGCCCCGGGTGGGCGTGTACCTGCCCTATTATTATTCCGTACGAGTTAGAACGTCGGTGGGGAATTAACGTATTTGACCGCTCTGATGATGGGTTTGCGTGTTCCGACATTAATTTATGCATGTACGTCTTGGCCAATGACTTTGAGAGGACCGTACGTTTCGTGCGGTAAACATAACCTTGCGTCTTGTTTCAATTCTACAGACTGCGCCGCATTAAGTATTTTTATGATTATATTACCTATATCATTGTCGTAGAACATCATTTTAGTAAACAATCACCAATCAATCGTTAAAAAACAAATAACTCTTTGTTTCTTTATGTTTTGTTTTCTTTCGGTTTTTTATTTGATAACCCATCTATTCGAGTTAGGTATATGTTTTTCATTAGGTCTTTAATTATTCACCGCTACTTGGTACCATAATAATTGGCATGTCATATGATTTGTGTTAAACTTTTCTCGTTATTTAATCAACCAATATTCTGTAGTTCTAAAATAATGTGTTTAAATACTAAAAATATACGATTATAGTTTACAGCGTTTAGTCTAAATTATAAAATATGGCCGATCCAGGATTTCCTAGTCAACATACTACAACCACTACAGTTACCAATACTGAAATTATCTCAAACCTAAGATATGACAACACATATTTGTACACTATTCCTGGAAAACTAAAAATCGCCCAAATTGTAAGTATTTATCATATATATTTATACCATTTTGTATGAGTTTTCCAACCAATTTGTTGATACTGCTAGTTCGTACATATAAGTTAGTATATTCTGTGGTTCATATTTTTTTTCTACCAGTTTGTTTTATATAAATATCAATAAGAATACAATTCCCCTCTCCCTCCCCTCAGACAAAAAAATGAAAAATCAGGCGACATGTTGACATTTGGAAAGGTATTAGCTATTTAGCTCTGTGAAAAAAAAAATTGGAAAAATATTAAAAAATATAAACGTTTGGTAGCATGGTTAGTAGGTAATATTTTAATTTTTGAATTAAGATAAAAAAAATATTTTCAACATTACAAGTGAGCAAGTATTAAAAATATAAAATAATTTATAATCTCGCAGCAATATGCTGTAAAAGGTGTAAATTGCATTTTATACATTTTCAATAAAATAATATATAATATTTTTTTTTTTTAAAAAAACGTGAGTGTACTGTAATTGATTAAAGTTCTTGTCCATTTTATAATTGAATTTGTTGAAGCTTATGTTTTTATGATAACATTTTACCTTTAATGTTATAAAAATGATGGTTAAAATTGAATTAATGAACTCAATATTATAATTATTTTATTATTATTTTATTAAAGATTTTTCATTATTATTCTTAATTGAGTTATTTATTAATACAAAGTAAAGTATATTGAATACTTATAATTTATTTCAAAATAAAATTACTGAAAAAAATTTATGTTTGAATATTGATGTATTGTTTTATCATATAACATTATTTATTAGAACTATTATTATTCCTAAAAATATATCTGAATACAATGTCATAAGAAAGAAAACTTACTATAACTTCTTACATGAATAAAACTTAGACCAAGAATTTATTATATTGAGTTACTTTAAATAAATATTGTTATTTGACGAGTAAATATTTATTTTCAATTTAAATTTTGATAAAAGAAACAAATAAAATTAAGCTATTAATATATTATTATTTACATATAAAATATTTTTTTATTTTATGTAGTATGTAAAATACTAATAATAAATAATTGTAATAATTGTTCTAGGTGTTTGTTGTATTAAGTCTTATAGCTGCATCATTTTCAACATACAGTATGTGGTACCAAAGTAGTGCTGTTACATCAATATCAATGTTTGGATTTTGGTTTTCTCTATTTATGCTGGTATTTTATCTATTCCATGTGATAGAATGTTTTTACAAAATACCATGGCTTAAAATTGTAAGTTTTTTGACATTACATTGTTTTTCTGTACTATATCAACTATATGAAAATTACATTTCAGGAAATGTTTTTTAATGTTGTATGGCCAATATTGTATCTTATATCAGCATCTTCTGCTGCTGCTTATACTGGTTTGCATTTTAGCTTCATGATAAGTTTGGTATGTATGATTTCCTATTATTTTTATAAATTGGAAATTGAAATTATTTCTTCTGATTACTGTTTTTGCGAACAACTTTTTTTAAATTCTTTTTTTTAAGTTTTTTTAATTTATAAAACTTCAAATAACTTAAATTATCTTATAAATAATGGGATTTTAATTTTGATTATATTTTTCTTAGTTGTTTGGATTTGTTGCAATGTTTGCATATGGATATGATGCTTTGTTAAAATATCAATCATTACAACGAGGAGAAATTGCACAAGGTAATGTCACAGTTCATAAACAAACAACGGCATCAATCACCCCATACTGATATGTACATAAATTAAATTATATTTATTACTTACCAATTTTTTTCATACTATTGTATAATTGGTTTATAATCAATTAGTTTATTATCTACCATATTTTACTTTCACAAAAATAATCTATAATTTAAGACATTCATCACAATTGTTTATTTTTTTATTTTTTATTTGTATAACATAATACTAATCATATTTATATATATTTTTATTGAAGTTCTTTGATCCCTAAATTTATTTGTTAATATTTTATATTTTATAACACTCTTATACAAATAAAAATATAATATAATACGAGTAATTAAGGTGCTTGTGGTTGAATGATTCATGGTTTATAAATAATGTGAGTAATATTACTGTTCATTGTTTTAATTGATGTGTACATTGGAAAAATTACAAAATCTTATTTATTTTCAATAGTATACAGCTGGAAACCCATTATTTTAATTGGGGGAAATGAGTTTGGATTATTGTGAATTTCAAATAAGTAATAGTAACTAATGGGATAATCAATGTCCTTAGTACTTACTTTTTTCACTATTACTTTTTCTATTAATATATTTTATTATATTCATGCATATTAAACATTTCAAAGTAATAAATATTATATTACTTCTTAAGAATAATATGAATTATTAGGTTTTAGAATTGTTATATTATTATTATTTTCAGTAAAATATATAGTCTTGCTGTATGGATTTTAATCAACTAAAATATACATAGTTCAGATCATATTAAATTATAAAAATAAATGATTCAATTAAATTTGGGCTGTTGAATAAGTTATTTAATTTTTTCTGTAAAAGATTATTATTTTCAATATTTGTTACAACTTTTATGTTTTTAAATTTTATTTGTTATTTAATGTTCAGTTAAAATTATAAATATCAATGCATAACAATTTCAAAGGGACCAGTAATATTTTTATTTATTAAAAATAAAAATCTATTTAAATAGCAACTGGCACCAAAGAATTATAGTCATGAATTAATACTATAGGTAAACAGTTTATATTGTACATTAATTTAATACTGATTATGAAATTACAATTCTTGTAAACAAATTAAATTGTGTTAACATTGTTATTAATTCAATTATTTAGTATTAAGTTGTAGAATTTATAATATCCTAAGTAATATAAGTAATCTGATGTATCTCTTTTACTTAATTTGTTATGATCTATATAACTTATCACAACAAAATTTGTTTGTAATTTTAAATTTTATATTTTGTTATTACCATTAAAATTCCCTCATAATTTTATCTATTTTTACCTTTAATCAAAAAATGTTTATTTTTACATTTAATGTAACTTGTGTTACATTACTACCAATAAATTTTTTTATGAAATCATTTTTTCCTAGTCATACTTTTACAAAAATTAATTGTTTTCCACAAATGCATTTTTTATAATTTATATGTATATTTTTACTGTTAAATTTTTACAAGTATTTAATTTCAAATTAATAAAATAAGTTACAACTGTCTCAGTAGTTTCAAATGTCATTTAAATTATAAATGTTCAGATTTTGTCATTTCTGTTTATATTTCAATAAATTATTATTTTGGTAACATTTTTTATAACACATGACTACTAAATATTATCTATATTTTTAATTTTTGGATATTGTTACATTTATATGTTTACATACATGGATTTTTTTTTTTTTTTTATTTGTATTTAAATACAAAGAAATACAATTTTGTTAATTTTGTATATCTTGAAATATACTTATGTTATTATGAAAATCAAAATATGTCTGTAAGTAAAAAAAAAGTCTATCCAGTAATATGTTCAATTTAATTTGTAAAACTAAATTTTATCAATTTAATGAGCTTGGCATATTTTAATTTACTTTAATTACACAATTTCAATTAATATTTAACAATATAACCAATGTAATTTTTAAATATATACTATTCATACATAAATGAATGTTGTTTTTTCTTATTATTAACCTAGTTAAATTTTTTTTTTTTTTAGTAAAAATTTGTAGTTTACTAATAAATATTTTATTAATCACTTAATAACACTTATGTTATCTAATTTATATTATGGTCTTTAATTCTATAATTTTTTGACAATCCATGTATGCAGGGGCGGATCTAGGAATGAAATGTGGGAGCTCTTGAAATTTTTTACATTTCAAATACATATAAGAAAGTGTTAAAATTTAGACAATAAAAAAATCATATTCTAATTGTACATTAAAATTTAAATATATTACTAATAAATAAAGTAATAAAATAAGTCAAATAATATATTAATTGGACTAATCATCCAACTTCATCCTTCTAGATGTTTTTGAAAATATATCCATAATCTCATTTACAGAAATTTCTTTGTAAATATTAAAAACTGCTAAACCATTTAAGTGCTCTTGACCCATTGTTGACCTCATATTATTTTTCAAGCGCCTTAATGTTGAAAAATTTCTTTCAGGACTAGCTGTGGTGACCGGTATAATTGCAAATATTTCTAATAATATTCGAATGTTAGGAAAATCTGATCGCAATGCTTTAACGTTCCCATGATTGTATCTGGTTTTATATTTTTTTCTTTTTGCCAATGAGCTTTCCAAATTTAAATTTCTGATTTTATATCAATTTTTTGACCAGACCAATTTTCAAAGTACACCATTGCTGCTTTAACTAAATCTTCTTTATCATATTTATCAATATTTGATGGAATAAAATCTTCTAAAAGTGTTAACTACTTCGCTACGTTTTTCGTTGAACCTTGTATTTAGCTGAGAATTCAAATAATCGGTTAAAGGGAAAAAAAATATTTATCCTATACTATTTTATTGGAATATTGGTGTCAATATAGGATCTTGTTGTTTGACGGTCACATAAACGAGGTATTCTTATTTCTTCACCAACTAGAGCTAACTTATCGGAAGCATTTTCAAAATATTTTTCAAACTCAGATACCTACAGAATTTTTTCTAATATTTCCAATAACATCAATGACATCTTTTACATGTGAATAAGCTTTAGACAACTCTAATTTTGAACTTTGTAATACTAAGCTTAGCATTTTAGTATAAGAGAATAGTTCAGCTACAATTTCTAAAAATATTAAAAAGTCACTTCGTCTAATACTTGCACCATAGCTAACAACTTTACATTCAGTCTCAGAGTCTGATATTTTCTCCAATTCTTCTAAAGTAATTGTAATATAAGAGTATAGTTCTCAAAAAGTAATTATAGAATCAAGGGGTTCGACCCAGCGAGTAGCACATATAGCTTTTAGTTTTTTTTTATTAGGACTGATGCTGAATCATCTTTAGAAATTAAGTCTAACATTATATTTGAGCGTTTTGCCGATGACGATAAAAAACAGATATAGAGCCATCAATACTAACTATGTTACTAATTCCTTGTATTTCGCATGCTTTAGAAATACATAAATTCAATTTTTGATTGAAATAATGGGTTTATACTAGGGCTGTTCGATTATTTCAGTTAATTGATTATTACGATAATTTTTTTTCCCATTCGATTATTTTATAGTTTGTATAAAATTCGATTAATCGCCAAATAATCGAATTTTTCGGATAATCAAGCCGACTAATCGTTGTTTAGACGGTTCGAATGAAATTCAATTTTTAGCACTTTGGGAATTTTGGATATTTGTATTTACTTCTATATGGCTGTTAGGCGTTTATCTTATCTTACGTCTATCTGCTATTAAAGTATCAACCATACCTTGTAAGATTTGTCATTCGTATTAATCGTATTTGTGTATTAAGTTAAATATTAGTAGGTACTTTTACAATTTAGTCATTATCAGTGGCGGATTTAAAGAAAAAAGCCCAGGCGACATATGATATAAATGACCCAAGAATTATGAATCGTCGTAAATACTAATTCGTGACTTCTCTCTTAAAATACTGTTAAACTAGATAGCTATTGAACAAAAAAAAATATATATATATATTTATTTAAATCGTCTAAACTGGATATATTATTATTTCTAAATAACCTTATCGAAATTATCATTAAATTTAAACAAAAAAAAATTATAATGTTAAACACGTAGTGTTATACTAATGTAATTCGGTAATTCAAGTAATTGTA
Organism: Sipha flava; assembly: GCF_003268045.1. Taxonomy (NCBI): domain Eukaryota; kingdom Metazoa; phylum Arthropoda; class Insecta; order Hemiptera; family Aphididae; genus Sipha; species Sipha flava. The sequence continues at coordinate 12,506 of NW_020272859.1, read as the reverse complement.
AATTGTTTTCTGGCTTCAGCAAATATTTCAATAGTTGTTTCTAGATTTATTTTATTTGCCACCGATCTTTCGATAAAAATATACTGAATTCATTTAAGGTTTTTTCACTTAAAGTTGCACAACAATGTTTTTTTTTTATTCTTTTTAAAGAACTCATTACTCATTCAGCACTTGCTGTACTAACAAGGAGTGTAAGAAATAATCTAAAAAGACTGCTAAACTCTGAAAAACTGTCTATCAAATGTTTATCAATGATACATTTTAAGTTATTCAGTGGACTGTTGTTAATAAAATCGAATAGATAGAATAGAATGATTGATGAACACTAAGTCAAAATTCTAAAAATAGTTATTTCAAAATTAAGTCCGATTACCAAAATTTCTGATAATTTAGCAGGCGAGTCTTATGTTACAGCTTCAGCCATATTACCTGTAGTTAATATGATACTGAAAATATATTAGAAGTTGATGAACAAGTATTTACCGAAGAAAATAGTGTTTGCTTAGTTTTGAAAAAAAAAAAATGCTGGAAACAATGATGACTGTACTCACTAATCGTTACGGCAACAATATTATATTAAAAATGTGAACTGCCTTGGATCCACGATTCAAATTGGATAGAATTGATATTGGACATACTTCAATTGATTTAGAATTATTCAAGGCAACTTTAAAATATGAATATATAAGTACATGGCAGTATTGTCGGCGCCAATATATTATAATTTGGTACCTGTTTGGAGCGTACGTAAATATCTCGTCGCCGACCGACACACAAACACTCGCGCACATTATAGCCGTTATTTTTGTATTTATTTTTGTTTTAATTATATTTTGTGTTGTGAGTTATATAATCAGTTACCGGCGCGTTATCTGCTGTCACCGGCTCACAGTTGCACGTAATTTAACACGGCTGCCGCAATTTTTGTCGCTCTCTGCACGTCGTCGTGAATTGTCCGTTGCGCGTTTGCGAACATTTTTTCTCTTTTACGGAATTTGTTATGGGCACGAATTGCCAGTATTATTATTGTTGTATTTTTATTATAATATTGTGTGTGCGCTAATCGCCACTAGTATTATTATTATCATTTTATATTATAATTATTTATACGTGCGCGAATCGCCGTAATATTTATTGTTTGTTTAATTTATTTTATACATATTTACGTGTGCGCGAATCGCCACTAAATGTTGTGAATTTTATTATATTATTATTGTGTGTGCGCTAATCGCCACTATTTTTATTATTATTGTATTTTAAAGTATAGTTTTTAGGTAGTTGCAGCTGGGCCAGTGTTTATTTCAGGGGGGTGACCGGGAGGGTAATACCCCCCCGGAGAAAAATGTATACCCCCCCGAAAAAAAGTATGACATTATTACGTAAATAGTATATTATGGTGCGATTATATATAAAACGAGTTATCAATGAATTGTCAGTTATTTCATGCGAAGATGATATAATAAATAAATATTTAATATAATAATATCTTGGGTATTACTATTTCGTACATCAATATAGTCAATTAATGTGTACCGATAATAATCGTAATCTATATATTATTAAATTGTTCGTCAATATAATCGATTTTATAAGTACCTATCGCATGTGGGTAATTTTTAAAACGTGCTGTTGTCTGTCAACTGTCAGTATAGTGGATTACGCATTTAAGACTACGTCAAACTGCATTTGGTTGATTTATATTGTTTTTGGTTATTTTTCAACGCATTTTGGTTGGTAATTAAACTTTTAACCAACAGTTAACTTCCAATATGTCAAAACGAAAAAATAATCCTATATTAGATATGTATTGGAAAAAACAGGACAACGTTGATGATCCACCAGTTATACCTTCACCGGCTTCATCCACTGAAATAATTGAAGATCAAGAAGATCAAAATATTCGTAAAGTATTAAAAAATTATTCTTATCAAAAAAATTGGGAAAAATCGTTTAACTGGCTATATTATAATATTAAAAAGGGTGGGGCTTTTTGTAAGGTATGTGAAAAATTTCTTAGTAGTAATCATAGTGCTTTACAAAAATCAAAAGGTATTTTTATATGTACCCCATTTATAAATTATCGAAAAGCTACTGGTAAAACTGGTAAACTCTTAAAACACGCTAATTCAGAAAATCATGCTAAAGCTTTAGCTTTGAATGAATTATTTTTACATGGAAAAAATAAACCTATACATACACAAATGATCCAACAAAGTAATTCAGAAAATTACAAAATAGAATTAATTTTTCTACTTTTGTGCATAGTGTTTATTTTTTGGCAAAAGAAGAGATTCCTCATACTACTAAATATGAACCATTATTAAATAAAGTAGTGCTAAAACAAAATCAATCTTTACTTGAGTGGGTGGAAAAACAAAGTGATAGGTCGAATTACATGAGTAAAAATACAGCTATTGAAATATTAAATTGTATTGGCACTGTTTTTGAAACTCGTGATTCAAATGAATTAAAAAATAAATACTTTTCATTAATGGCTGACGAGTCGACAAATATTAAAAACGTTTGTGAAATGACAATAATTATTCGTTTTGTAAAAGATTGTGGTGAAATTAGAGAATTATTTTTATGCATTGTAGAATTATCTGGTACAAATGCGGAAACTATAACAGAAACTATTGATCGAGAATTAAAAAAAAGAGAACTTGATTATTCAAAATTAATAAGTCTTGGTTTTGATGGTACTGCAAATTTTTCTGGTAGTATAACTGGAGTACGAAAAAGACTATCTGAAATAGCACATAGAGAAATACCATACATTCATTGTAGAGCTCATTTATTATCATTAGCATTAACTTCTGCTCGTAATAAATATGTTTCAATTAAACGAACCCTCCAAGTTGTTAAAGATATATATAAATTATTTCATAAATCTGCTAAACGTGAAAAAATATTTCATGATATTCAAGAAGCTATAAATGAAAAAAAATTGAAAATACCGGAAAATATTGATACACGTTGGTTAAGTAATCATCGATCAATTCATGCAGTCAAAGAGTGTTATAAATCAATTATTTTGGCATGTGAGCATATACACACTGACGGAGCAGATCTTTCTTCACTAGCAGGAGGTATTCTGCTAGAAATCACTCAGTCAAGTTTTTTAATCACATTAGTTGTCCTAGATGAGGCTTTAGGCGCAGTCAATAATTTAAGCAAAATCTTACAAAAAGAAAACCTACAGCTATCATCAGTACCAGTTTTAATTTCTTCTTCGATTGATCATCTTAAAAATGTCTCGGCCCAATGTTCATCAAATTACGAGAATAATTCAATCCATAAATGTATAAATACATTAAAAAAAAATGTTAGTAATTCACGAAAAATAGTTGAAAATGAAAATAAAATAAAAAGTCTAAAAGAAGCTAAAAAATTTGTTGATACAATGATAGAACAAATGCAATTACGTTTTAATGAAAAATCACTAGAAATAATTAAATTAAGTGCTTTATTTGAATCATTTGAATCTTTAATTACAATCACTGAAGAAGATGTATTGAAAATATGTTTATATTTTCCTAGTCTTGAACCAGCCGATGTTTGGATAGACTTGAATTCATTTAAGTATGTCGCAAATAGTTTGGTAGATGAAAACGTAAACAATCCACTTTTATACATTTATAAAGCAAATTTTGGGTATAAAAATTTGAAAAAACTTGCTGAATGTTTAATGTGTGTACCAGTTTCAACGGCCACTGCGGAGCGCTCTTTCAGTACAATGAATAGGATTATGAACAAAATAAGAAATAGAATGGGACAAGAAACTTTGCAATCCTGCATGAAAATTAGCACAGAAGGACCCTCAGAACTCGATGAAGATACTGTAAATGAGGTAATTAATTTGTATGCACGTCAAAAACAGCGCCGGATTCGTTTAATTTAATTCAATAAACATAATAAGTATTAAAATGTATATGACTTAAGCTTATATTGGTGTATTATTAATAATATAGTACAATGTATAAGTAATGTATCCATAGTAAATGTGTGTTGTATTTTTTTTTCCATATAATTAATCAAAATTAGATTATTAATAATTTATGTATTCTTAGAAAAAAAATAATACCTTAATAACTTAAATTATTAAGTATCAATCTGATACCAGTAAATTGAGCTTAAAATAATATTTTTACTTCTCTTAATTATTTACTTCTAAGACAACCCTTGAAAATTTACGATACCCTCCCGGGATAGAAGGTCTGAAATAAACACTGCAGCTGGCCAGTCTGCGCTCCACAAACTGTGAGTTTTTATATATTTATTTTATTATTTAATTATTATTGTGTCATAAGGGCCATTATTATTATTATTATTTATTATATTGGTTGTGCCGAATCGGCATTTTAATTAGGCTCAAATAGCCAGAGTATATATTATTATTATTTATACAATTTACGTGTTGCTGTGAATTATTTTTTGTAATTACAATATTTATTTTAAATTTTATAATTTGTTGTTGGGCCAGAAGGGCCGATTCCTATAATTTATTTTATAAATACAGCAACATAGTTACCATATTTTTTATATTATTTTAGTTACCATTTTTTATTCCTTCTATAATTTTAAGTACACACAACATACATACACACATACACACACCACTTACATACATAGTCGGACAGTAGTCGCGCGGCGATCCCAACCACTGCTGTCCGATCTATTTACAAAATACACACACATTTTACAAAGGTCGGTCGGTGTGTGAGTGCAGCGCACGGAGTATTTAGGTAACCGGGCGCGCGTATCAATGCTTTACGCTCCCGGTCCGTACAAGTATTCTCTATCAAAATTATAATTAAGTTTAGAGTCTCCATCAAAAAAATCAAAATCAACTGGGCTCTCTGCAATTTTTAATATAAGCTATGATCTAAAATCGACAAAGTCCCCTTATACGTTAAGGAAATTTTTTTGGTACCTAGTAAAGCAAAATAACTATTATTATTTAAAATTTTTCCCTTTACATTTTGAGTATTAAATGATTACTATCAATATACTAATAATTACTAATAATTAATAATAACTATCAATGATTACTAATCAAACATATTCTTTTTATTTGAAGCCTAAATATTATAATTTTAAAAATAACTTTCGAAAAGCAAATATAATCTATTTACTATTATCTCAGTAAATTATTTAAATACACCTCTATTATATTATAGTAATATTAGACTATAGTATAATACTATATTGTTCTACAGTTCATAAACATAATTATTTAAAACATGATATTTGTATTAAATATAAATAAAAATAACTGTTGTAGCCAGTGGCGTATTTAGGGGTGGTGTCCTGAGGGTTAAACCCCCCCCCCCAATTTTTTTTAGTTCTATTTATTACTTAAGTATTGCAAAATATTATTGACGAATGACGAAATATTTTAAAACTGCTTTGAAAATTGAATAATGTATATTTCATCTTATACCAGAAAATAGGTACTATTCATTAGCAAAATATTATTTGAACTTTTGCAGTAAACCGTGAACTACGTAATTCTTAGAATTGTATTATCGTTTTGTGATGTCGGGTGAGCCGTATTATTGGTTATCGTCTTATTATTTTTCTTCGAATACAAGTTATTGTCAACTAATTACTATAGCAAAGACCGACGATTTAAAGTATATACTGTGTACAGTGTACAGCACACTCGAAGTACCTACAACGATTTTATTTTTTGCTGAATAATTAAAAATTTAAGTAGATATCCTAAGATTTTTTTACTAAAAAATTACCATTTATGTAAGGTATTAAGATGTATTATAATTAGGTATGAATTCGTGATGAAACTATGTTAATATTTGTTGAGATAAAGTATTGCCAGGAGTCAGGACACCCCCCAAAAAAAATCTCAAAATACGCCACTGGTTGTAGCAGATTAGTTCTTAGTTCATAGTACCTACCTATTAAATAAATATAAATAATGTTTATATAAATATTATATAATTTAATTAAAAACAAGTTAATATATAATTCAATAAATAATATAAATGTAATAAATATAGTAAAAAGAATAAATGAATATCATTATATTAACAAACTTAATAAACATAATTTACAAATTACAAATAATTTTAAATATTTAGTAAAATATGTTGTTATTAAATAATATAAAATATATATATTTGCTCTTTTTTATTATACACCTATAACCTATCTATATTGATATTGTTTTTATATAGTTTTAATAACATAAAATACATTTTCATTATTTTAATAATTTATTTGTATGTATATGTATTATTGATTACAACGTGTGCTGTTTTGTACTCTTCTTTTCCAGGAACTATCTATTGACGACAAAGTTGAAAATGAGATAAATGCATATTTTAATCTACCAAAAATTGACTATGAACAAAGTCCAGTTACATGGTGGCATCTAAATGGAACAAATTTTCCATTTTTAAAAGTAATGGCAAATAAATTGATGTGTATACAAGCCACTAGTGTAGCCTACGTGATAGTGTTTAGCCGTGTAGTTAACATAGTTACTGATCAGAGGGCATCATTTACTGAAGATCATTGTTCTCAACTTATTTATTTATCGATGAACAAAAAATTTGTTCCAATTTCTTATAATTTATGAAATATTATTATTAATAATTATAGCCATAGCAGCATAATTTATGTCACTAAGTACAAAGTAAATTATTTTTTTAGATTTTTAATGGTAAAATAATGCTGTTACATATAATATAAATAATAATTATAATATACTTTATACATTATTATACAATAACATTGTATACTCACAACTTATTATTACCTATTTACAATTTATATTGTTATAGTTAGGTACTGTTTAGTCTTATCAACTATAAAATGCTTTGTTTAAACTTACAAATATTCTCAGACTCAGATCATCCTTAAAATATGATGTGATGTTCTCATTTCATACTAATAATATTAAATTACCTGATTACATACTTAAATTTTAAATCTGTGCTAAATGCTAATATGATGTTCTGAGTTCAACGATTTGGAATGTATTAAAGATAATATTATAAAAGTGGACATCAACATAAACATGTTATCCTACAAATCTTGTTGAAAATTGTGTAGAAGTTAATGAATCAATTTATCCATTGTAAAAAATCGATTAATCAGTTAATCAGTCATTAAAAAAAATCAATTAATCGGTTAATCAATCAATAAAAAATAATCAATTAATCGGTTATTAAGATATTAAAAAAACCGGTTATCGATTTATCAGTCGTTAAAAAATCGATTTTCGTTTTGAATATTAATTTTCAATTAATCGAAATAATTGATTAAAACGTAAAAATAATAATCGAGTGGTAAAAAAAATAATCGAACAGCCCTAGTATATACTGCCAAAGGTTGATATTCTAAGATAAGAACTTATACACTAATATTCTTACTTGACATATTCGAGCTACCACAATACCCTTTTTCACGAAGGTTCTTAAAACTTAAATTACAGTACTCAATTTGTTTTATTATAGTATTATTGCATACCAACCGATTGATCGAATCCCAGTGATTCACTCAGTCTGTTCAACGCATGGATGTAGGTGGATATTGTAAATAATGAATGCTAATTGTGATAAAATGATTTATTAAACTGTTAAAAATTATTCTAAGTACAATTAATTAATTTAGCTATTAAAATTCTAAGTCTTAATATTAAACTGTGATGAAAAGTATTCTAAGTTCAAATAATTAATAACTATTTAAATTATTTTAAGTCTTGTTATTTAAACTGTTGAAAGTATTCAAAGTCTAGACCATAACATACACTAATGTGAAGGTGCTCAGTGTCGCATAGCAAAAACTTGTCTGATATGCCCTTATTTTCGGGTCCCTTATATATCCGATGGACACAAGTGTGTGTGTGTGTGTGTGTGTGTGTACGAGAATATGAAAACGTTAATAAAAATGATAATTCCTTATTGATTTTATGTGTGCTTTCTCTCGACCATCCCATATTTAATGATGCAAAGATCCAAGATGTGGTCACTATTATTTCGATTGCATATTTCTTATTTTAATTTCCAGTATAAAATGACTATGCGAACTAGTTATAATTCCATAAGTTACCATAATATAATTATTTAACTTATCCACGAGTGTGGTTTTGATATTCATAGAACCAAACTCATTTATCATATCGTTGTTATTATCTAACTACGCGGGATGCGACACTTCCCCACCTAAAAATTGATTTATGTTTGTAGTGCAGAAATTAATTCTCTACAATTAAAATTAAATTACAAGTTACAAATGTTATAGGTTTACAAATTTATAATGTTAACAGACAATTTTGATAAGTTTACTATAATTTATAAATAAAATAACATAATATTAATATAATTAAATAATACAAATATTTTTCTATTACAATTGGTTTTCCAACATAATATGTACAATATATGAATATGATTACAATTCTTAAAATTATTAATGGGAAATATTACAATAATTAATAGGAAATGTTACAAAAATAATTTTAGGTTAATTAGTTGGTTAGTGTCACATATGTATCGTTGATTAAACATTTTTTATATATATATAATAATGGTTAATGTTTGTTAATGCTTTTACAATAATTTAAGTTACCTTCGAGAATTATTATTATCTAAGTTTTTTCTTTTAATTAAATATTTATTTTAATCAAAAGAAAACCAAAAGTTAATGCAAGTTTACCAACTCTCCTCCTCTAGTGCATATAAGTATCTTAAGCCTAACATATGTTTATCCCAATCCTGTTTTAGTTTAGCTCTTTTGGAACTCAGATCACTTGGATATGTATCCCTTAACCATTTGATTTTCTTTCGGCTTCTCTCAATTTTTGCTACCTCAATTCCTCGGTTGAAACGTTTTCAAATAATAGTAATGAAGGAGATTGATAATGTATTATCGTTGCTACTCCTATTGGTTTAGTTTTTTTCTTTTTCTCTGTAATAATTACTATATTCTAATTTCAAACTACTGAGTAAAAAATCACACTTGCAAATTTATCATTACTTATTCCTAATTGCTATTATCTTGTTATGGTTATCCTAAATCAATTTATCCTTTTACTTTTATAAATCTATTACATTCTTTATATAGTTTTATTGGCCCCAATTTCCTTACTATAAAATTAAAAATACACCTTGTCTGTTATAGCTTAATTAAATTAAATTTGATTCCCCAGTCAGCAGAAACTGTAAATATGTACAAAGGTCCGTTCACAACACAAGGTCCCTGGTATGTCACTGATAACAGCATATCAGTGGCTTGCTTAATTAGTGCCATATAAAGACCTTTTGAGTAAAAGGTCTATGGTGCCATATAAAGACCTTTTGAGTAAAAGGTCTATGGTGCCATATAAAGACCTTTTGAGTAAAAGGTCTATGGTGCCATACCAGTGGATCAAAGTCGTGAACGAGAATGATTTTTATCAGTCCTGGTTTGTTCCTAACTTATTAATTAATGAAAGTGTTATGAACCTCTGTCTGCATTAGTTGGTAAGTAAGAATTTTGTTTATGTGAATGGGCAGATACACACGGTCACACGGTCTAAAAGAATTCGCTGAGCGGACAGATTACCCCAAATTACCTAGAGCAAAATGTAATAGTTGCCCTTACATGTTAATATCTACACAATTACAATATATAGCCTGTAAGATAGGGGAGGTAAATATACAAATAATAAATAAAATTATTTATAAAAATAATGTAAAATAGTATAAAATGATAAAATCAAATTTTGATATTTGCAATTATATATGATATTGTATTTTGTAATAAATAATAAATATATTATACAAATAGTATAGATAAAATGAAAATTGTATTAATAATAATTACCTACTATTAGGTGCAAATACAGGATTTTACAAAAACGTAAATTTAGTCGCGTTTAAGTGGATAGTCGATTTATAACGATATTAACGATAATTATATTACGTTTTATCGGAATACGCTAGTTATTATCATTTATTAAGCCTATCTTTATTAGTAGTTTTTTTTTTGTTAGAAATTATTATATGATACGATGTACACCTACGTCTTTGATATGTACATTTTAGTAGACGAAAAGCACTGACGTTGTTAACACGATGGAAAATATTACGTGAAAATATAGTGAAAAGGACAATGTTTTGTTAGTTTTAAATAATTATATTTTTTATAAAGATCGCATTACACAAGCGGGTGTGAAATGGTGATGTAAATTAAAGCCTTGTACATCAAAGCTGTTTGTGAGTGAAGATAAAACGGTGATTTTAAAATCGGTTATCGAACACAAACATTCACCGCGTAAAAATTTAACAAAAGTAACCATTTCTAATAATACATTGGCTGCCACATGGCCGCCGGCGACCCAAGTCATTTCAGAGCGTGGTGGGCCATAATATTTTTACATAATTTGTCATAAATGTTTACGTTTATAAAAATAGCTCTAATTGTATAAACGTATAACGTATAAATGTATAACGTAAATGTATAAACGCCATTGCAAACAGCTGAATATAATGAAGTATGACTCTTTATTAACATTCAAAATGAATATTGCACTAGGACTACTTAAAGCTAGAAAAGACAAAGTGAAAAAGAGAAAATCTCTTTCATTAACACCACCAAGTAAGACCACAAAGAAATACAAGAGATTAAATGCTCCAGTTCCAGATGTAAGATTTGATGGCTATCAACATTGGCCTGAATATATGAAGGATAAAAAAAAGGTGTAAGTTATGTGTTCAACCATATTCAAGAACAAAATGTTCCAAGTGTGATGTGGCTTTATGCTACAATGCTAGTCGAAATTGTTTCAAGAGTTACCACGAGAAATAATTAGTTACTATTAATTTATATTGTTATTTATTAATATTGTTATATATTTATTAAAAGGTTATGTTTTTATTTTAATTTATGAATTAAAGTTACTATTTATTTTTTTTTATATTAATAATATTAAGTTATATTGTGATAACCACAAATTTGTTAAAAATGTGAAGTTTTATATATTTTATACCAAAAAAAATTATTTTTTATTAGACAAAAAATTTTGTTTTATTAATTTTATAAGTGTTTTATTAGCATAAAAACAAAATGTTAACCATATGATGTAGCAAGAGCATAATTAATTTTTTATGTTTACAATGAAATAAAGTTATTTTATTTTTAAGTTTAAAATAAGTATCCATATATTCCCAATGATGCCATATGGCATCAGGTCTAGAAAACTTAAGGTTTTCAAAAAAAAAAAAACCAAAATTTTTTTTCTGTTATTTGAGCACTATATAGTAATGTTTAAAAAAAAAATTATACAATTACAATGATTTCTAATAGTGGGCCTGAAAGACAATACGACCTCGCATTCGTGAATAGCTTTACAGTAAAAAACATACTACCATTTAATACAAATCTTATGGCATACAAAAATACCAAACTAGTATATATGGAATACAATATTATAAGCTCAATCCAAAGCCTTTACACAGATCTAATTCAAAAACAATGGGAACTGGAGAGACAAATTCTTACACAAAAACTATCTCTGGCACCTTACAGTCTATCTGAATTCGCATACATAATAGGGGGCCCCGAATTTACCGCTATAAAATCAGGTGAAGTGATACATTTAATAAAATGTAAACCAATAAATGTACAAATGTCTCGTCAAAAGTCTTGCTTCAATGAACTCCCCGTGACACATAACAACAAAACACTATTTATGGCGCCAAAAACACGCATAATCCAAAAATATGGCACACAAATCGAGTGCAATGAATTCCTTCCACCAGCATTAGTAATCGACAATGAATGGATTGCCATGACACCAAACCCAATCACGTAAACAACGCACCGCGAATCGTCCAAGTTGTTTACAATATTGTCAGTGGATAAGGGGAAATCCCATGTTCTAGAATAAGCGATGATTATCTCGTTAAGGTAATTTCGAGAATGTTCTAGACAATCTACGCCGATATATAAATACCGGCTGGTCAGACACTCATTCAATCAGTCCGTGAGTACAATCCGCGACATACCGTGAATTACACTTCGCGATATATTCGGCAATTCCTCAGCAATTGTAACGCGTATCGATATTTGTACATACATATTTATATAATATAGTGTCTATTTTAATTAAATTAAATTATGAGTGATTTTTATTACTTAAATCCTACAAAAGTATGGTTTGAAGATATGTTAAAGCTACTTCCCGAACCATGCGTTATTATCATGGACAACGCATTATATCATTCCACGTATACTAATAACCACCCAAAATGTAATGCTCGGAAAGCTGATGTGCAGAATTGGCTGAAAAATCAAGGCGTTAATTTTTCACCACTAGAAACATTAGCTGAATGTGTGAACGACTTAAATTGTTAATACCTTTGTTTAAAAGGTACGAGTTAGACGAAATCGCGTGTTCGATGGGCCATGAAGTAATTCGACTACCACCGTATCACTGCCAGTACAACCCTATCGAACTCATATGGGCGCAAGTCAAAAGTGAAGTGGCAAAAAAAAAA
>NW_020272858.1:0-6702 GCF_003268045.1 Sipha flava | reverse complement strand
CGGTACAAGCTTGATTAAGCGATACTCCGTTGGCGGATCAAATCCGGGAAGGACAACTTAATTAAGTGCCTTCTGATTTGTCAGCGCTGAAAAGTGCTATTTCAGCTACGGCGGATTGTGGATCGAATAGTGGTCTGACTGCAGAGGTTTCTCGGCTGGTAGGCGAAGTTCCCGGATTGGGATTATTCGTACAGCATACGGTCTTCGATGGTTGGGCTTCCTGCTTGTCTGTTTGGTCGGAAGTATAATCCTCCGGAATTTGGTCTCGGACTTGGTGTCGCCGGTGGTGGAATCGGTCCGCCGCCGCACCGAAAGGCTACGTACGTATTCGTGGATCGCAGGCCTTGATTACCCGTCGAGGACGTTCGCTAAATATTAAGATTTAGTAACCGACTAATCTTGAGCGGTGTAATCCAGGATACGGCGCCACGTAGGATACCGTATATGCAATTCATATAGATGAACATTCGCAATGGCAGTCCGTGCCGGGTCTCAGCAATTGACGTGGAATCGGCGAGTGTGGTCGGTCAATCGTCCGTCACGGCTATAGTTCGATTTCGTAACGGTAGCTCGTCGATGCCGGGTTGCAATTTTGATTCCGGTCTTTTGATTGGTCCTTTTTAATGGTTCTATGATTGTCGCGGTGATAGGTTTTTCCTTCGGTTTTCTTCCTTTTCAATATTCAATTCAGTCTTGTCGTAGAATGTAATTGAGGCTTGAGGGTAGATGTTGAAGTGGAAGAAGTTGTTTTTAATCGGTATCGGAATGCCGATATATAACCATACTGCCGTACCAACTAGTAAACTTTTTGTGTATCCTAGTTTTAACCTGTGTCTGGTTGCGTTAAGTTTCTGTTGATAACTTCTCTTCCCTTGTTCTAATTACGTCGTAGGTGGTGTCTATGGATAGGTATTTTCATCCCCTATCCGATGATCTCACCCTCGATTTTGTCACTTCTTGACTTTGTCCTTCTTTCCCTCCTTTCCTCTCTTACAGACTCTCCCATATCTTCCGTCTTCTGTTGGTGACAGTGTTTTATTTTCTCGGTGAATTTGATAATATCTCCGGATAGGTATTTTCCTCCCCTATCCATTGATGTCCTCCGTTATTGTGGTTTGTGTTTAAGTTATTGTTTTCCGTGTTTATTTAATAACGGCCTGTGATTGGTCGTTACTGATTTGTGTTACTTATTCGTCCTTAGAAGGACCTTTTAAATCATGTACGTGTACTGAATGTTCCGTAACAAAAATAACAGCAGATATAACTAAAACCATTTATCTAATATTTTAACAATAAACAATAAACAATAAAATTTTTATTTTTATCTTTATTAGAAAAAATATAAAGATTTGATAAATATATTTCTTGTAAGTTTTGTATTTTATACATATGAGCGTACGTATACGAAACGAACGTAAAAACATAACGGGCTCTGATGAATGGCGAAAATATGCTCTGTGTTGACTGCCGAGGCCTTAATAATAATAATAATAACTCCAATAATACAAGATTCATACAAGAGTTAGATAAATGTGGTATAATATAGACTATGGTTTATCAATTTCCCATTTCATTGGAAAAAAATATTTTATTTTTAGCCTACAGCAACCGACACCACGCGATAAGCAACCCCTCCACGTCTCATTACTACACATCCCGATCATCTCTATGCCATATGCACCAGTGGCGTATTTGAGGGGGGGCGGTGGGGGCAATTGCCGCCCCCCCTCGAGAATTTTTAGACCAAGATAATTTTATATAAGTAATGGGTATTTTATTAAGTGACAAAAATTATGATTTATTTTATAGTATTACTACATTTGAAAACGTTTCAAATATTACACTAATTAAATAACGCAAAACGCTAAATTGTTCATAAAGTGTTAATTGTCAATAACGGTAAACGGAAAATGTTTTAAACGTTTAAATTTGTATAATGTTTAAACGCTTAAATTGAATAACGTTTAAATTATTTATAGCGTTAAACACTCAATTGCTTATAACGTTTCTGTGTCCCATAACGATAAATAAAATATATTATTTTGATTGAAGACCGAGTCCATACTTAGTGAAAAAATTAGATAAAACACAAGCGAAACTTTCAAAACACAGATAGGTGTTAAAAAAGAACTACACAAAAGACCATTCTAAGTGGATCCGGCATTAGATAAAAAAAAAAAAAAAAACCACAAATATTAAGGATTCACTTGATATAAATATTACCAAACATTTTACTTGTAAATTTTGAGCCTGAATTAAAGAAAACATTTGAGTCCCCTCCCCCCTAGAAGTAAGTCTAAATACGCTCCTGGTATGCACTATGACTATAAGGTCTGTTATGTATATATTTGGTGACTGGTGTAGTGACTGCAGGAAGAATTGAAGAAAGTCTATAATACTTTTAATAATAAATATATTTATTATTTTTGATAAATGGGTTGTCTGTCAACTTTAATAGTTACAAATACTTAAGCTATAGTATAGTAAAAGGCCAATCAATTTGTAAAACATGTTCATGCATAATAAAAGTAAGTGAAAACAATTTTGTTAAAAATGTTGTTTTTTTATTATTTAAATAATTGATTTTTGGACACTTTAAGTTTTGTTAATGGGTTACGGTAAAAAAAAAAAAAATAGAAGACATAAATAATTCATTAATGAGTAATAACAAATTAATAGTTACAATTAAATTTCTAAAAAAAACCATTGTATGTAAAGTCAATTATAACTTTAAACTGACAAAGTTATTGTTTTAAATTAATTTTTAATTTTTCAACTTGACATTTTTTTTTATATATAACTAAATATTTAAAAATTGGAACCCAAATTTTGTATTATTTAAGAAATGGAAATGAATTTCTCTATTTCCTAAGAACCGGAACCAGAACCGGTAAAAACATCAAGGTTCCAGTGCCTGTTATCGGCTAAACACTGCTCTTCATGACGAAGGTCAGCTTCAGTACTTAGTAAATCAGAAACTTCTATTAGTGCGTTAACTATATTATTTGTTTCATAAAATATTGCTTTAACAGCACTTATGCAGCTTTCCCAACGAGTTGAACATACTTGCTTGACAGAAAATCTGTTTTTTTTTGAGAATTTCCCAACGGCTCACAGAACCTGAAAATAATACGTGTACACGTTGTATTAATCCAAATAATGAAACTGATCCTATTAAAGATGATGCAGCGTCGGAAACTATCAAATTTAAAGAGTGACAACTGCATGGAATATAAAATGCTCATGGATTTATTCTTAATAACCTTGCCTGAACTCCTTGATTTTGTCTTTTCATGTTAGCTCCGTTATCATATCCTTGTCATCTGCAATAATTGGTAAATTCAATATTGTTATCTTTGAGTGTCTACAATATGAACTGTAAAAGACCCTACACAGTAAAATCAGTAGCAATTTTAAAATCAATGAAATGTTTTATTTATAATTATACTATTTCTGATCTTCTCAATAAAATTAATAGTAAATCACATTTTTTCAGATTTACTTATATTTGGTGTACAATCTGTAATAATTTAATAATATTTAGCTTCGTGAAGATTTGATATAATAGTATCACGAACGTTATTGGCCATTAAGTTTATCAATTGGTCTTGAATTTCATGACTGCAATAATGATTTTTGCTCGTTTATTTAGATATGATTTGTTTCGTAAATGTTCGGCTATAACATCACCATACTCACCAAGAAGCTGAACTAAGCTCAAAAATTTCCTTATTTGGTTGAAATAATTTGTCAGATGTACCTCTAAATGCCATATTGTGTTGAGCAAGGTACAAGATTATACTTATTATTAATCGATCAAAAACTTTTGTCCAGCGAAGACTTTCCTGATCGTATATATGTTGATTTTGAGCATCTATACAAACATTTTTTTTTTTTAGGCTGGTTTCAGACTCGATCCAAATACTAGTAGAAATAAAATTTGTAGATTGTTGAATAAATGTAGATTTTTTTATGAGAACTTAATATAAACCCAATATGTTTCCAGACGTTACAACTACCGTTTCCTAACAATGTTCCACAATCGGACTTAAATAGTTTTCAGCAAAAACAATATACTTTATCAGAAGTTTTTGAATAAATTAACCATCGTCTTATAATATTTTCATTATTTTCATAGTTACGATGTACAATGATAATTATAAAATACCTTTTATGCTCGTCTAGCGGATAAGATATATTTTCCAATATTTTTTTTTTGGACCTATTATTGTTATTATTCTATCGATAATATGACATTTCATTCTTATTGCTAAAGGCTACTAAGCTGGATTTTCTAAATAATTCAGAAACAGCACCTTCATTTAGAACATTTAATTTGGATTTTATTTTTTTTCTGTGTTTTTGTTAGGTTTTTGTTTGAAGATATCACTCTCAATTAATTCTGATTCATAGTTTTTTAGATTTTTCAAAAGATTCATTTGGTTTATTATCAATGGATATAATGAATTTTTTTTCATTCTTTTTTGTTCCTTTTTTAACAGCTATTTCTTCTGCCTTTTGTTTTATATTTTGTACTCCCGAAAATTTGTTTCCCATTTTAATTAAATATTCTGTAATGTTATATTAAAAGTTAACAATAAAAATATAATACATATACTACAAAGAGAGGGATAAAATGGACCAAATTTGAATGAAATCCAAAATCACGATCACAAAAGACAGATGTTTTTTAAATAAAAAACAACTAATGACAAAATATTATATTTATCATAAACAATTTTTGTGAAAAAAAAATAGTATCCGACTTCTAACACCAAATACTAAAAATAAAAAATATAAATTAACAACAAAATATTATTAGATAATTTTATATATTTAATAATATTTTGTTATAATTTACGAGTATTAACCATTAATATTATTTATTTTTTTATATAAATTAATAATAATATGTCATTGTTCCTGTAATAATATGTCAGGATACTCATACTTACGAGTTTAATAGGTTAGGTTAGATTTTTAGGTTTAACGTACCTTTTAAATCCAAATTGTAGAATAGTAGAGTATAACAATGAAAAATTAAACAGCAAACGTATAAAATATTGTACAAGACTTAGAAAGTTATAACATTAAGTATTCTAGACAATTATACACCAGTATTCTTACAGGATCTGTGTTCAGTGCAGTACATGGCTGTAAGTTATACAACCAATAAGATATTTTGATATCATCATATTATATTACTATAATTCCAGAAATAAACTATAACGATAATCGCAACAAATCTTGTCCCCTCAACCGTTATCTGATGCTATTAATAACTAAAGTCTAAATAAATAGCGATTACGGACAAATAATCATTTGTGATTAAATTATTGTATAGGTACTATAATAATCCATAGAATGGATAGAGTTATAGCTTAATTGTTATAACTTTTTCAGTTTTAATAGTAAATCATTGAGGCGTCCCTCTTTCAACAAGCGCCCTGGGCGTAGATCTAGGTGGCTCACCTCTAATGCCGGCCTTGTCTGTATCCCACCCGATCATGGAGTATTATCCGAAATAAAATTATCACCTTTCTTTCATACTTATATGAATATTATTAATATAATTATAAATATATATTTCTATAAAAGTGATATAAGAATGTAGTTAAAACATATTAATATATAGTGGCGACTCATGGGTTCATTGAAGGTAGGCCACAACAATTTTCCTCCTTTTTCACTATCTCAACTTTGAATTTACTAAAAATACCTATTTTTTTTTAATATAGTAAAATTGTGTGGGTATAAAAACTTTTTAATATACGCTTATGATGTATGTTGTACAAAAAAATAATAAAAAAGTCTAAAAATAAGAATTAAAAGTCACAATGACCTAAAATATTAGGATTAGATAATTTGGAGGTTGGCATATTTCGAATTTTGTATCATACCATATGTACTGGTATTACGTACGTAAGCGCCGTGCAATTTATAAAAACGTAGCCGTACCCAAAATAGCTGGACAAAATTCGTAATTACACTTTCTTAATCCTTATTTGTTGTATGTTATTATTTTCGGGTTAAGAATACGCCGTTTGTGTCCAGCAGTGGTAGATTGGAGCCCCTAGGCTTAATCACTCTGCCCCTCCCCTATTACTTTACTAAGGAACCAACAATATTTGGTCTAAACCCTTCTCTTCAAATTTTATTCAGTTTTTTTATCAAAAAAAAAAAAAAATATAAAATATAAAATCTTTAAAATAGAAAACTTCTAAAAATAAAATATGTCATGTTTATTATTTTACTTCAGATACCATTATTACCAGTACAAATAAAAAATGCTTTTACAGTCACATAACGGAAATACAAAAAGCCAGATATGAAAATACCTATACTCGGATAGTCAGATGTTCCCAATAAGTACATAGGTACTAATAAGTTATTAATAATAACTAGTAACTAACTGTAATTATTTTATTACAAATGAAATATTTTCAAATTGTAATAATACCTGTAATATTCTTACTCTAGCCTATAGGTACGCATTACACAATATACATATTAATATACTAATATAACTTTTTAAAATTACTTTTATTCGTGTTTATATGACAAATATAAAAAAAAAAATATATTGAAATAAATTTACCTAATAAGTCAATAATAAAATTTAATTCTATATAAAAAAAAAAAAAAAGCCTGCCCTCTAATCCGCCACTGGTGTCCAGTGATATTTCCAGATCTTAGCTATTG
>NW_020272857.1:1340628-1437980 GCF_003268045.1 Sipha flava | reverse complement strand
TTTTTTTTTTTTATATATATCTGAAGTCTCCCACTCTCATCGCAAGCTTGCTTAGACATAGGGGTAATCACCTCAGTTTTTTAGATCATTTAACTTAATTTGTATTTTTGTATTCTATCTAAGTTGAGTTGAAATATAATTATAATAATAATTTAATAAATAAATTTGATAAAAAAAATAATAATAATAATAATAAAATATTAGATATATGACAACCAAAATTCTAAGTTTTATATTGTTTGACAATATAAATGAATTCTTCAACGGCTATTATTTATATTGGTCTGGCTCTCAATGCAATAATATTATAATCACTTTAGTACCTACCGAGGACTCGTAATAGTGACCACCGCCGGGCCGGTTAGGGCTGTTATTAATTTTTATACAAATTTACTGCTGTATTAATATTTTGTAACTTGACATTTACAAATTGTATAACCATAGATAATTCGTAAACAATTATGTTTAACCATTAGATTATCAGCTTATACACAATATTATTTCTTTTCGTTATAATACTACTTACTAAAGACCTGCACGGGCCGGGCCGGACCTTCAATTAGCACAAGTTACGGGCCGGGGTGGGTTGGACTTTTCTTAAATAAAATCCGTGCCGGGCCGGACTATTTTTTAAACAAAAGTTACGGGCCGGCCCGAACTTCTCTAAAATAAAACTGAAATGTATATTATGTGATATTTGTTTTTTAAATTTTTAATATTAGTTCTATAAGATTTTTTTTTATTATTAAATATGTTAAAGATAAACAATTTTTTTTTGAAATTGTATTAAAAGTGATGTTTTAAATTAATAATATTTAATAAGTTCGTTATAATATATTAGGTACTTAGTACTTACTGCTTAATTTGTTATACAAAAGACAAGAGTATTTTATCATTTCTTTTTCATTTCTAACCGAGCCGGGCTTTCTAAAAATTTTACCGGACCGGGTCGGGCTGGGTTTACTCACCTAAAACTATTTGCGAGCCGGGCGGGGCTTACTCGTCTAAAACTATTTCCGGGCCGAGCTTTTTAAAAATGTTAACGGGCCGGACCGGGCTGTAAAGTATCGGCCCGTGCAGACCTTTACTACTTAAATCTGCATGCAAGCGACTTTATTGTACAGTGTACACTAGTCAGTAGTCAGTTTATCATTCTCAAGCAATTATTTTCCAATTTTTTACTGCATATTATACCGCATATTTTGATGTTTTTTAACGCATATTTAAGCTCATATTTTAGTACTTTTTAGCGCATAGAGTTCTAAGCCTTGATAATAAACTGACTGAACTGAAAAAAAAATGCCAACGGCACGTAGTATTTGTTGTCGTTTGTCTGTTGTTGCCAAGCGGTAACCCATCCAAGTACCAATTTACGTTCGACGTTGCTTTACCTTCTCAGTGATCGTACAAGAACTGTTGTATTTAACGTGGTATGGTCGTTGGCGAAGAACAGGAGAAAAACAACATTATTTATGTAGTGTTGTAAATTTTTTATTAAATTAATTTTTTATATCAATGTTGGCTATGCTGCATATCAATGTCCTATCCACTATTTTATCATCTACATTTTTCTATATAGTGTAACGTTTTTCATCAGAATCTCTTTCTGCAAAAGCTTCAAGACACCTTCCCTCACGTCCTTTTTTTTGTTAAACTTAACGTTTTAATTTTTGCTTGGGTTTTCAGTTTAATTATTCTTCATGAATAAAGAATATATTATAAAAGAATCTGTCACTACACTGGCAATCGCAATTGCAGATCACCAACAGATTCCAAATGAAATTTATGTGTCCACTTGTTTGGATAAAGTTAATCAAGTATTTAAACCCCAATGGATTAGAAATCAAGTAATAATAAAAACTATTCTTTGCTAAATTATAAGAAAATTAAATATTTCTACTTATCACTACGCCAGGGCTGGGCAATATCTTAGATAGTAGTATTCAAAATACATATCTAAGATAAATATAGTACATTGTATTCAAATACATTATTTTAATGTATCTTGTATCATATATTTAAACACTTTTTTGAGACTTGTATCTAGTATCTAGATACATTCAAAATGCATGTAATAATAATTATGAAACGGCAACTATTTGTGGATTAGCCAAGACGTCCAAAATCTACTGAAATTATTAAAAGTATATTAGGTTATTGTTTAATTTATCCATGTCTAACAAGGTGGAATTCATTATTTGATTCAATTAGCCAACTTCTTATTTACAAAACAAAACTAAATACAGTTTTCCAATATTTAAATACTAATTATGTTTTTAAAGATTTAGATAATTAGAGTATTTAGAATAGTATGTAATTTTATTAAAACAAATTGATGTGTTTTAGATTATTTACAACACCAAGCTAATTGTAACTACAGTGTATTAATTCCAACATTATTTTCACTCAAATACTGGCTTGAATCGTTAAAAGAAAAAAACTAAGATCTTTGTCTACTATGATTACTTCATTAATATTATCATCGAATACAAGATTTTATTCTTTTTCGAATTTAATACCTGAAGTTAATTATGTTATTTTAGCTACATGTTTTCACCCTGCATTTAAATTATGTTGGCTCCCAAAAACAATAAGTGATCAAGAAAAAAAAAAAATTCAAAATTTATGTATTAATGAAATAGAGTGTAGTGTATAACAAAATTGTTCGAAATTGAATCCCAATCTAGTGAAGAATGAGAAGAGTTTTTTTATTATTTTTTCTTCTGAGCCAGACCAGTTAAGACAACAGTCAAGTAACGAACTTAAATATATAAGTTTTTTAAATAATTGAAATAAATCATTTAGTTGCTTAAATAACTATCCAAAATTAAAAAAATAAATATTTATGAAATATAACACAAACCTAACCTCTTCAGCTGCTGTTGAACGAATATTTTCATTTACTGGGCTTATTCATTCTCCGTGTAGACCTAGTATGTCAGATTATACTTTTAAAAATTAGTTTCTTTAAAAGGTAACCATTATTTTATTTAAAACATGGAGTATAAATTACTTTTACTATAATACTACTTATAATTTAATTAAATTTAAACATTTAATAGTTAATAAATAAACATTATAATTTATATATTTTTTTTTTATTGTAACTAACTTAAATTAATTCATAAGTATTTATACATGTTTAAAGTATTTTGTATTTTGTATTTAGATACTTTGCGGTATCTTGCCCATGCCTGCATTGCGCAACTTACAACATGAATATTGTTCATTATTTTAATTCATTTATGTACTATCTACAGATATTTCAAATATTTTATTAATGATTGGAAAATATTCTCATGATTATAAGCATAATTATTATATTATTATTATTATATTTTTCTACATGACTAATTCATAAATATAATTATTATACTATTACTAATTACAATTTTTTTTTATCGCTAAAAGTCAATCTGTACTTTGTTAATTTGAAGATTATTGATTTGTATAAAGGTTTTGTTTTTGTTTATGTCATAGGATGATATTATATGTTTATTTCAAGTATGTCAAGAAATTAGTCCAACAGATACAAATTTAGTAACTAAATGTTGTAGTTTGCTTATCAAAATATTACCAAAACTGACTTCTGGCGAAGAAAATCTTTTAATAAATACAACTTCCTGGATATTATCATCCATTGTTCAATTAGAGAACCATAAAAACCAATCTAACCAATTAAATGAAATCCTTAATTTATATGTTTGCATTATTCAAGCATATAAAAAATTAAATATCAACAATAACAAAGTAAGAAAATATTTTAAACTACCTATTTGATCAAAATATTTAAGTATTTATCAAAATTATAATTTTAAAGCATTGAAATTGTATGTTGTTTAAAAAAAAATTATTTTAGATAGTTTCTCAAGTAATAGTTTTACTATTACCATTATTAGAACAAATAAAAAACTACTCAAAAGATACACAGACAAATATTTGCATACTGACTTCTATGAAGGTAATAGAAGCTACTATAATTATTTTAAAAGATTATGAGTATGTTAACACTATTGGAATAAATTTAATTCATTTTATGGAACAGTTAATTAATAAAATTAGTAATATACAACTTTATGAGCAAGAAGTAAGTTATCAAAAATAAATAATATTTTTAAAATATTGGAACAGTTAATTCTTTCTGATTAATTAAACTATTTTTAATTATAAATATTGTTATCTATGTTAAACTAGTATTTGACATTTGAACTTTGGTAAATTTAAATTTAACTAAATATAGTTATAATTTTTTTAGGTTTTAAAATATGCGTTACAAATATTGTTACAACTTATTGATCAGTCTAAACAGTGGACTAATGAAAATTTCAATAAATTGTTACCTATTGTCTTAGTATATTTAAGGTTTGGTTTGATTTTTAATCAATCCAAATTTATTAATGATTTGCAACCCTCCCCCATTGTTCAGTGGGAAAATCCATCAAGACTTGATATAGTTCCTACCGTAAGTTATATTTAAAATTAATTTATACTATTCACATAGACCTGAATTGGGGGAGTTTAGCCTCCTAATAATTTCCATAAGCCCTCTAAAAAATCCCATCACTCTTCAACCAATATCTCATTACGACTGTTAAATTATTATTTTTAGCAGAAAAAATATTTATCAAGTCTCTATACTAAAATAGGAAATATAGTATTCATGTATAAAAGGTTTAAATTGTGTTGTATTAGACAATAATTTATATGTGATGTAAACCAAATATCAGCATTCAGCAACATAGGTAGTATATTACTAACACAGTATATAGCTTCAAACTAAATATAATTTATTTTATATTTAAAATTATTAGAACAAAAAAAATAGAGATGTTATTCTCAAACTATATACTGATAAATATAAATATATTACAAAATAATAAAAAATAAAATAAAAATTATTACATTTTTAATTCTCATAAATTAATATATAATTAAATAAATAAATAGTTAGTATATAGAAATATATAAATAAAAGCTAAGCTTGGAGTATTATTTTATTTGTAATATACGACCGGTTTCAAATTAAAAATTTATAATCACTGATTATTAATCAGATATCTACAAAGTTAATAAAATGGTGAGTGAATATGGAGAAATAAAATAAGTCAAAATTTAATTAATTTTGTATATATCTGATGATGAATTATTAATTCGTAACCGGTCTTACTTTACAAATATAATAATACTCCAGGCTAGACTTTTATTTATTTATATATAAATATATTATTAAATTTTAAAAAAATAAATCTTATTTAGTATTAAATTATAATTTGTATGTTATTTTTATTTTATTTTTATTTTTATTAATTATATGGGATAAACCCTTTAAAACATATTATTTTTAAATATATACATTTTAGAATTCATTGTTATTTTAATTTTTATTATTTATTTATAATTATATTAATATATTTATTCTATTATTTATTATTATTTGCGGAATATAGAAGAAAAGGAATATGGAGCCAGGCCCTCTGTAAATCTCTTATATTAAAAATTAAAGTCCTCCCCCGTTTAGGTAGGCAAATTTATGCCTATGACTATTCTGTATTTTTGATATTATCCATATACTATAAAATAGTAATAATAATTACTTTTAGATGAATATGACGAATAAACAACGTCAAAAAAAAAAAAGAATTATTGAATCTAAGAATAAAGTACCAAAATTTGTTTCCATATCAGTTGATGATGAAGTTTTGATGAATGTTAAAGATTCAGATTTTTCAGAAGATGAACAATGTATTTCAAATGTGACTGGACATATAACTTTATACATACGATTATTGGCTGCGCAAACAATGAAAAAAATGTTCACTGTAAATTTTATATGTACATTAAATTTTGAAATTAGTTATATTTTTCATATCTTATTTTTAATTTGATTATAGATTATTGAGAAAAAAATGTTATTAGGATATTTATACTCAATTTTCGATGGCCCAATGAACATTCAAAACTGTTTAATTTCTGAAGTAGGAAATTCTGTTCGAGAACCTTCTTCTAAAATACGTGCTACTATTATAACTGCTATCACATCTATTTTTAATGGATCAAAAATATATTTTGCTCAAGCGCAATATAGGTAAATAACACATTTTTAAATACTTATTATTTGTTTATTAATTAGTTTTATAGAATAATTCATTTTTAAGAGAAAAGAAGGGTGCATTTACCACATGGTCTGAAATACTTGCCGATTATATAATTGCAATACATAATACTTTGTTGAAAGATTTTAGTATGGAATCCCATAGTGTCCGTCTTGTACTCTTACACTGTTTTTCTACTGTGATTACTAATACACCATACACGAGATTAAATAAAAATCTTCTTAAATCAGTATTAGACACTATACTTGTTTATACGAAATGTGAACCTTGTGGTTAGTAACATATTTTTCTTTGTAAAATTAATAATTTATAAATAATAATATTCTAATTTATACATATTTTATCCTAGAAAATTATATTAGAATTGGTGTATTTCGCTGTCTGACATCTATATTTAATTCAGAATTACCAGATTTAGAAAAAGAATTATTAATTGAAAAAAAAACCGAAATTGTGAATTTATGTTTGTATTTATTTAAAGTAAGTGAATATCTAAGTAAAAAAAGAACTATAAATATTTTAAAAAAAAATAATAAATAATTTTTTATTCATTTGAAGCTTGATTTCTTGATTTTCAGTTTTTAAATTAAAATTATTAGAATTATATATTATGTATTCATATTTATTGTGTTATATGTTATTTTAATCATAAAATTTAATACATTTTTTACATAAAGTCAACTACCTATATTCTATAATTATAATTATCACTTACTAATATTATATCAATACAGAAATTTAAAATTAATTGTTAATACCCTTTGATTGTCTGAAGAAATAATTTTTATTGATATTCATTATTTATTTTATGTTTATTATTATAGGAAACAAAATTATTTCTAGAAAGTGATCAAGATAATACTCAAATTATTGTACGCCGTCAATGCTGGCAAATATTAAATAGTTACTGTAATCATTATCATGGTTTGATTGAAAATAGGATGTTAATTAATATTGCCATTGAAGATATGAAATACCCTAAACAAATTTTGTTACGTAAAAACATTTTGTCATGCTTAAAGCAAATGTCTGCGGTGTCAGAAGGTTATAATCTTATAATAAAATATTTTGTGATTTTGAACAATTTATTAGAATATGAATGTTATAGAGAATGAATATAAATCGGCCCGATTAGAAAAATGGAAGTTAATATTTCGTAAATTAATACCACAAATGTTTGCTGAAAAAGATGCACAAACACTACCTATTCTTATTGAAAGTCTATCTACAATTGGATCGGATTTATTTAATGAACTTGAAGTATGCTAATAATCTAAAGTGATTTAGATAATATTCAATCAGTTACATTTTATATAACTTAACTTTTATAGGACGAATTAATTGATTCTTATTCTGATGAATTATTATCATTTATTACTTATGAAGACTTAAATATCCAAGCAGCTGCTATAGCAACATTGGGTACACTAATTAAATATGAAAAACTATCAAAAGTAAGTTAACCATGTATTCGTGTTTTAATAAAATATAAAATTAAATAAACAGTTGATTTAATTACTTAATAATAAGTTAATATATTTTTGTAATTTTTATAGAATCCAGTCTATATTGAACACACCATTGACAGTTTGCTTTATGTATCATCGGTGAATAAAAATAATTTGGTTCAAGAAAAATTATCATGGACATTAAATTGCTTAGCTGAAATATTATTAGAAAATTGGTTAGTGTCTAAAAAATATGTTACATTTGAAATTATCCATAAGAGCTTTAAGATACCATTAATAATAAATACATATATTTTTTTAGTTAATATTCTGAATACTAAACTCTTTTTATATCATATTTTTATATTATTTTAACTTATTCTAGGGAGTTGTATGAAATAAAAGATGGTAATTTGTTATGCTTAGCCAAAGCTGCACTTTCTACACTAGATCGTAAACCGGTAATTTAATGAATAAACTAATACATTAACAAGTTGTTCGTTGAAATTATTTAGTTTACTATGATTATTAATATTCATTCTAATATTTAGTGCAGAGCTTGTGGCACTAGAGCATTAGGTATTTTCCTATCATTAATTGACCATACTGATGTTACTATACAGCAATTCGGTCCATTATTTCAAGAATCTATAGAAATTTTGATTAATATTGCAAATGGAAATGATAGTATGAAAGTTAGTTGATATACATTGTATTATAAATAATTATTCAATATTTGATCTATAATTATTTTTTTATATTAGAACCGATGGAATAGCTGTCGTTCTCTTGGTACTCTTTATCAAACAAATTCTATTAAAAAATTATCAGAAACTCTAAAGGTAAATGAATGCGTAGAATACAATATTAATATTATTATAGCTAAATATTTTATTTTCAGAACAATGTGTTTAATACATTATCTACATTAATTACAAACTGCTGTAATTTTAAAGTCAGACATGTAGCCTGTTCATCATTAATGTTTAATCAACGAGAGCTCTACGGTACTAATTATATGAAAATGTGGCATAGACTGTTTGATGCTTTTGAAAACGCTCAAAATTTACCTCGTATTTGTGAGCATAAACATCAACAAAAACTTATAAATCAGGTTTGTTGTTGGTAAAATATTCAAATTCATATTAAATAATAAGTAACTATTCTTATTTACAGCTCTGTTCATCATTTTGTAATTTGTGTCGTTTCCTAGAACCAACTGACATAAGTAATTTAATGTATTTGTTTGAGTCACGTCTATATTTGATCCAAAATGAGATGGAGAAATTTTGCAATTTAATAGATGTTCCAAATAACTTGGATATGTTAACAGCAGCACACAAAAATTTGTATAATTTATTAAAAACTAAACAACTTTCATCTAAACAAATTGAAATTGTAAATGATTTACTGAATGTATTTTACAACCATTAGATCATCATCAAAGTTTCTCATTACATTATCTCACGTTTAAATATTTTATATTCAATTATTAAATGTATTTATTAACAGTTAAGTAAAAAAAGGTTCTATTATATGATAAAGTTGATTATCTTTTAAATAGGATAAAATAATAATTTTTCATTATTTACATGAAAAAAACCAAATGTAGTAAATATCCTTCTGGATTGCTCAAGTATATCTATAATTTTAAATATTAAAATAGTATTATTTAAATCTGATCAATTTATCGTATTTCGTAATATGCAGATAAATTTTGAACAGCCCAGATAAAAAATAATTGATAAATATTTCACATGTTACACACATACAATTTACATTTTAAGTAGTACAAAATGTAATATTTTTTTGAAAGGTATAAATTAGTTGCTCAGTTATTTATATGATTTCTATAAAGTAGATGGATAAGACTACTTGGAATGTTCATATTGACTGATTTATACTAATATTGAGTTATAAGTTATAACTTATAACTATCAATAGTTTTGAGGAATTTTCAATAAGCAAAATACAATTATTAAAAAAGTCAGTTTATTACAAAAAAAAAACATACAAAATGTAACATAAGAACAAATCACTACACAATAATCACACAAAATTATTATACCAGACTTTAAATAATAGTTAAATTAACACTTAGTCACATTTTAAATAATGAAAAATAAAATAAAGCACCTGACTATATTCTATAGAATAATTTGCAAATAATTAAATTAATATAACCATTTTTTAATAATGATAAAAAAAGTTCTAAAAATAAAACCTTAAAATTTCTATCAAATATAATGTATATATACCCTGAAAAATGTTAATTTTGAATATATTATTAGTCAGTTTTACTTAAATAGCTGTATGCAAATATTATAAAGTGTAATGAGAATAAAATTATTAATTATTTTAGTTAAGTACAGTTTTCCAAATATTTCTCCTGTAATGAGGTTTTTGAATATTATTAAAATAATAATATCCAAATTAATAAATAGTTTAAAGCACTCAAAATTGCACTATTTATAATTTATTCAGAGATATATTACATTTTATAGTACAATTTTAATCTGGTAAAAAATAAATCTACAAATGCACAACCGGTACATAATTATAAAATGTGTTAATTATTGTAAAATATTAAACAAAGTAAAAAAATAATAACAAAATTAAGATTAATTAAATAACATAAAATGCAAAATATAAAAAGTGATACGAATAAGCAAATAATTTGTTAGACAAGACATTCGGAAAGGGTATTTTATTTTTTTTTTTTTAAACTAATATTTTTTCATTAAAAATATATAAATTTAATCTATTCAATATTTATTAATTTTGCTATTAAAAATGTGTCTATAGTCTTTTTATTTACAAACTTGATATGATTGCATATTTAAAACTTCTAATGTTAAAACATTGATCTAAAATAATTTAATGAATCTGCTTTTTTTGTTATTTTTTTTCTTAAAATTAACTATATGATTATGTTTATGATTCACTTAATGTGTAATGAGTATACGTTATAAATTTATATAATTATTAGAGAGTGAATATTATTGCCTAAAACCTAAATCACACAATAAAACCAATAACTACCCTTGTGCAACAAAATAAAATAACAAATGCATGGCAGCATGGAAATTAAAGCGTGCAGTCTTATTTTAGGTAATTACAACCTCATTGTTGTATGACTAGTAATTTTTTCGTAAGCCGAATATATGAAAGATGAAGTAATGTTTTGTCTCATAAAAAAGCATTTAAGAATTGTATTCACTATACACAACTATTAAAACAAACATTATATTTTTAAATTAAAAATATGTATAGTATATATTACTTATTATCTAATAGGTTAAGCTAGATTCAAATAGATTTTTCAAAATGTGATGTTAACAATTTAAGATGGTTGACTATTATTGATACAATTAAAATAAGGTAAATTAAGGTGGACAATTTATTATTATAGGATTTTATATCTATTTTACTTTTAATACATATTTAACATAATATAATTAGTTAAAATAAAATAAGAAATAGATTAGATTGAATTATTAGAATAAAATATATTTAAAATCCAGTTGTATATGAATTCAATTTAAAATAACATTAGTTTTGCAAAAATTTAATAATTTTTATAAAATATTATCAAAATATTTATTCATAAGCTATATAGATAATTCAAAATACTATGAACATATTTAATTAAGCAGAATAATATATTAATATTAAACGA
The DNA here is from genome assembly GCF_003268045.1 of Sipha flava. Taxonomy (NCBI): domain Eukaryota; kingdom Metazoa; phylum Arthropoda; class Insecta; order Hemiptera; family Aphididae; genus Sipha; species Sipha flava. The sequence continues at coordinate 1,426,740 of NW_020272857.1, read as the reverse complement.
ACTAACCCTGTGAATAAAATATGATGATATTATGAAATGAATAATGTGGTCCTTCAAAATAAAATTAATCTATAGGTATTCGTTATTTATTAACTAGTTTTCAACATTGTGATTTTAATAAGCACCTTATATTTTAAAGCACCTTCTTAAAAATACTATTTGATTAACATTATCTTAAATCATCATTAGTTAAATGATTTATTTACTTTATAATATTATGAGAATATAAATACTATTTTCCAATTAAGATCTATACTTAAAGATGTAAGAAAAAACACTAAACAAAAAGGATTAATATACCAGTTAGAGTTATAGTTATCTTAAAATCAAAAAAATATAGATTTTAAGGTAGAAAAAACAATTAATGTCAAAATATGTTACAATTAAAATCAGCCAATTTCTAAAGTTAGTAAAATTAAACCAAGTCTTCGGTATAATATATTATATAAGGTAATATACTAGATCACCAGTGGTACTTATTTTTTTTTTACATTACTGTATGTCTATTACAAATAGGTTTCATACTACTTAATTATTAAAAATGACATGACCAATAAAGTTATTTCGTACAGACATGAAGTTTTAATTCTTGATAGAATTAAACACAGAAATTATTTTTTTTAATGATTTTATACACAACTAAACTCTTCAAATTTAGAGTAAAGAAAATGTATGAAAAATTTTAAATACTGTCATGTCTGATTATATAACACAATTTGAAAACTACTGGTCCAGAAAAAAGAATTGCTTATGAAATTACATCTTATAATTTAGATATTATTCACAAAGTTATTATATTCAAAAAATATCCAAACAACTTTCTTATGAGATTCTGACTCAAAAACTAGTGTCAGTGTATTCAAACCTTAGCTATGTTTCACAGTAACCAGGATTTATAGTGATATTTGGTATCAATTCTATACGTTCAACATCATCATTCTCTTCCAACCCTAATTAAATAAAAATTAAATACCTTAGTTATACAGAATAAGATATATTTAATTAGAGATGAAAATAATAAAATGATTCAATTATTATTTTTCGATTATCAAAATAATCTAATGATTTTAATAATCCAAATAATGGTACCAGACATATTTATCAAAAGCAAATTAATTTAATTATTCAAAAAATTGTGTGTTTTACTCATTGCCCATTGAGTACTAAATTATAAGAAATATAAGTTTAAGTGCTTTTCTAATAAAAAGTTGACTGTCAGTATTGTATTATTTATTTTATTTTTAATCATTGGCATAATTCCCGGTACGGTAATCATCACACTAATCGGTTTAATATGTATAAATATTTGCATTGAAAATGCATTTCACTTTAATGCTTATAGATAATAATTTGATTATTAATACAACCAATTCAAGCAGTTGAATTATTCGATTATTTTGTTTTCGACTACTAATCATTCAATTATTTTGATTTCGTTTACTAATCATTCGATTGTTGAAATCATTCGATTATTCCCATCACTATATTTTATATCCCTAATATTATATACAAAAAAATAAAACAATTATAATAATAATTTTAACACTTAAAATTATATTCATTTATAAAATAAGAAGCTGTATTGAATAATTTTAGGTAATTAAATACCCAGAAAAACTTATCAAAAAAAAAAAGTACTCGAACAAAAAAGTATCTGGGAAAAAAATTATATTATAAAAGTAAATATTAAAATAATATATAAATATTAAGGATAAAAAATTAATCAAAAGTTTGTTTTCTTATATTATTACCTATATTCAATAAAAACTCTCACAAAGTAATTTCATTTTTATTTAAACAAACATACAATGCTTTTAAACGACATTGCATTTGTTCATATATTTTTATTTATTTTTACTTGCATGTTTACCAGTTTCACTTAAAACTGATCATGCTATATCGTGATGTATCATGGAAATACATTGATATTATGATGTATTAAAACATATGAACGAACAATAAGTGTTCTACTACAATACCATATATTAACATAAAGAATTTTGATTTATTTACATGTATAGGAATAATAAAAAGTATCATTTGAAACTAATTTTAATTTATAATACTCATTACCAAATATTGTTTTGATTTAATTTTTTCCAATGTAATATATACGCAATCAGATACTTTTTTGTTCCGATACTTTCTTTTTTTTTTTTTTGTACTTTTTTTTGGATACTGTATTGAATAGAACAAAATATTAAATTCAAATTTTAATAATCTTGTTAGTAAATTATTTGTACTAAAATATATAACACCAATATAAAATTGATTTATACAATATCCATAGGATAAACACTCACAAAATGAAGAAAAATTATAATGAGAATAGAAAAAACTTTTAATTAATAAAAAAAAAAATTTTTACCCAACAATAAGTATTATATACTTTTTATACATTCAGCAATTATGAAATATTTTTTCCATAATTATAAAGCCTTTAATTAAAATTATTCTTTGTCTTCCCATTGGATGAAAATATTGAAAATAATAGTAAATACACAATTCAAAATAATACTAATATAAAAACTAAATAATTAAAATTTTTTTTTAATTTTAGTTTTCTATACGTAAAGTTTAAAGAAAAAATATATAAATTACTACTAGTAAAATACATATTTTTTTTTATTAAAAATATATTTATTTTTTACTTACTTTTTTGTATTCTAGGATCTTTTATAAATAAACAAAACAATGCTATTCCAAAAATACCAAAAGTACTCATAATAACAATTACTGCAAATGTCCATGCTCTGGTATCAAATCTATTGATTCCTTCCAATAAATGTTTTTCTAATTCTACTGACAAAAATAATATAAAATTAATAATAAGTCATAAAAATAATCAATGTAACCAGAGTCATCAATGCCTATTTCTCAAATACATCAAAAAGTAAAACTATAATTAAATAGAACAATATTTTACCAGATTCAATCATGTCACTTAATGTTTTAGTAGTCAATTCAGTTTTTACACCATCGCCTATTTCATTGCTGGCCCAAATCTGAATTCTATAATATGTATTTGGGCGCAATGAATAAATTTCTTTCTGAATCTGTAAATAAAATAAAAAATATTTAAGCATTCAATTTCAAACCAACCATAATGAAATTTTTTATTTAATAATATTTTTATGTAGCAATAATGATAAAAAAATTGAAATTTTATTTTCAATTTTAAAAATGTTTATTTATTAATAATTAGGACTAGGGACTTCATGTTCTTAAAAACCTTAAAATATGTATACATTTATGCCCTAAAGAATCAATAAATATATTATTAAAATATACATTTAAAAAATATATACATATTTGTAATAATTAATTAAATAAAAAATTTAATAAGTAATAAATAATAACAATATTTTAAGATATGATATGGATATGATGATCTAAGATAATTATTTTCTTTTTTCAAACTTGTTTTCATCTTATATTGAGTTTTTGTCTATAACAAAAAATTTAAAATTATTTTAAAAATAAATTAAATTGAAAAAATGTTTTCTATTTTTAATATGGTTATAATTACCTTGAGCATTACATTGGACTACAAGATATTTTCTTAAGTTGGGAAATTTAAACGACCGCTTGTTATCAGCCAAAATATTTTTTATTTAGAAAAGGAACGTTCCACGTCTATGGAACTTATTGGTGCAAACTTAAAAAATGGTAGGTCACTACCACTAATATCTGCAGGAAATCCATCCATAGATTCATTTTTTTCCATTTAAAATGTTCGATATCAAATCCAATCTTTTCTCCAAAACTTTTTTAATTTTGTCATCAATTGCATTAGCTTATGCAGATCCTTCAATTTTTGCAGAATGTATATGCTTTTTTGTAGTTTTAATCATTTTAATGCATTCAGTTAGTGCACTAATAAGACACCTTGAGTTCCAAGTCAAGTGATATACGAAAAAAGTTCCATAATTTTTTTTTTATAAAATTAAAAAACTTACTCTTTCATAAAAATAATTGTCAAATATGCACTTATAGAAAAATTATCAAATATGCAAAATATGGAACTATAAATTTTAAATTTAAACTTGTATTGCTATGAAACAAATTTATATATTAGCTATTTTTTTGATGATTATTTAAAAACATGCAAACTCCAAGAAGTCCCGAGTCCTATTAATAATATAACAATACATTGTCTTATTAATTAAAACATAGCTTTTATAATTTAATGTATAAAACATTATGTCATTATGACCAACAATTTGTCAAGTTAATAGAATGATTTATTATTCTTATCAATTTTTATTTATTTATTTTATTAAATATAATTCAAATAGATAATATTAACTAAGCTCACCAGATACATTTAGAACATTGAGTTCCTGATAATATAATTTTGTTCTAAAGTAAAATGTTTATACAATTGAATAGGTAACTTCTTTATTAAACATATAATAGTAAATTACACTACCATATTAATACCAATGTTGCTTACTAATTACATTTTCATACATTAACTTTATATAATTTGATAGATAAGTTGATTCTTTTCTAAGTAACATTAATAATTTTATATATTACTTTTTAATATTACTTTAATTAATTATATCATTAATATTAATAAAATACACTTTAAATAAGCTTTTCATTTGACTATTTACATATTTCTTTTTCTAATCATTAAGTATCTAAAGTATCGTTTTTCCCGTATAATCAGGAGCTTCTAAATTAATGATGAAAATGGTAATTTTATGTACTTTGCTGTTTCTTCTCTACTATTTCTATAGCATTAAGCAATAAAAATAAAAATTCTAAGTAAAGTACTACAAAATAAAAATATTAAATATATTTATAGATGAAAAAAATTATCAAGTAAAATATTAGTTTCAAAATACATTAAATCTCACCTTAGAAGGATCTACATGGAGTACATTCCAATCATCAACTGAAATTCTTTCATCAATAATTCTATATCGAATTGTTATATTTATAATAGGTGATTTATAATTTTTTTCTATTTCATCCCATGTGATGAGTATTAATACAGTATTTGGTATGACTCTTACGCCTAATAAAGAATTAGGGAGACCTAAATAAATTAAAAAGTAGTTTAGTATATTTACAAATTCGTAAATTAAATTCTACTTACTCCTAGGTTTTAGCTCAAATTCAGTCAATGAAGCATGCCCAATATAACCATTAGTTGCTGCACGATCACAAATATAAATACCCGAATCTGATGTATTAAATGATGATATAAATAAATCTCCATTTTCCATGATTTTAGCTCGACCCGGTAATTCTTTATGGTCCATTTTCCATGACACATCAGAATTTTTCATACTATTATTACCACATTTTAACGTAATATTTTCACCAATTTTTGGAAACATTGAAATGTAATTATTATTCATCCCATTTGTATCTAAACCAAAATAAACCATATATATATATATACAAATATATATCAAACAATCAAAAATTGTTTCATTAATCTTAAATCATTCAACATATACCTATTGGACCTATGCACATTTTTCTTTAATAATTAATTAATTTTATTAATATATAATACACATTATTATTATTAAACCTAAATAATATATAATTAAAATAATTATTGTTATTATAGCCAACACTAATAACATTTAAGAATGCAACTATAAAATGTAATATTTAAAAATACAATTTAAATATAACAAATTACAACAAAATATTAATAATGATAACCAAACAATCAAAATACCCTGAAATAAAGTTACTTATAAGAAAGGAAACATCCTATTTCAATAGATACAAAAACTATTTATGGAAATAAATTCTCGCTTTCTAAAGCTGGAGATATATTTTTTAAGAAATAATTACATTACCTCATAAATATACATTAAGTACTTACGTGCAAATGAAATAAGGAATGCGATGATAATATAAGACCAAAAAAATGTATTAGATTTGTTATGTTCCATTTTTAAAATATCATTTTGTAACTTTTCAAAATTATTAAATTAGCTAAATATTACATAAAATAAAGATAATGTTAATATATTAATTGATATATTACAATGTGATATGTTTTAAACGCCTACTATAAAATATCTTCTAATATCTACTGAACATTAAATCAATTTATTTATATTAATATTTAAAAAAAAAAATGTAAACAATTAAAAAAAAAACAAATTTCTTTCTTATGATAAGTAGTCCATTTTATATATTATTATCAAAATCAGTGTCTCACCGAAGATAATAACAACTTACAAAGACGTTTTTGACATTAGAGAATGAATTGATAATATTAATTTGATATTATAATAAGTAATTATTAACTCCTAATGAATTTATTCAGCTTATAACAAAATTTACTACGTGATTATTATTTTAAATTAATAATAAATGTATATTGTTGAACATAATCATTTAAATTTATTATTATTATTATTATTATTATTATTATTGTCTTTTTACATCAGTACTACTATTTTATAAACGAGTTGATAACAATATTTGTTGACGTTTGTGATTAGCGCCAATTGTTTTGAACTCTTTAATATTCTAATCTCTTAATATTCTCTTGCAATTATTATTCATATAATTATAATATTCTTGTAGTTTTATGCAGTTTACACTTAAAATATTTAAAACAAAAAAGTATGTTAAACATACTTTAATATTAATACCTGTCATAACAGATATTCAATACTTTTGACATATGAATTTAGAAGTATTTAATAGAGTGAACTGGAAGGTATGAACGATTATAATATTAAGTTATTTGGTTAATATGTATTTACTACTTAACTACACATTTTTATTCAATTTTATTAGGATAAACCTACACTCTACAGAAACAAACAATTATGTAAATGTTAAATTATGTTTACTTAAATTTAAAATAGCAAATAAAAAATGCTCACACCTTCATAACTTTCATCAAATTATTTCCTCTTATGGTCATACACACTACATTCAAGTTTTTAGATAAATAATATTAAAATACTTGACATTTTGACTAGTATAACTTTTTATTCAATATTAACAAAATAATACTTACTTATTTTTGATAAATAATAAATTTATACAATTACCTGCAAACTATTTTTAATGTAAGTAAAATTATTATTTTATAACATTTTAAATTTAAGATTTTCTACATATTCATGTTTGATCAAACACTTTCATTAGGTATTTGTATTATTAAATATGTCTTGTAATACTTATTTATTAATACAAAAATATTAAGTATGTATTTAATATGTCGCAGATTTGTCATACTAATGTTATTATTACCACCATTCATAATATTTAAAAAAAAAAAAAGTATTATGATATTTTTTCTTTTATTTATTTTTTGTATTTTCTGTCAGTCCTAGACAGCGGCAGATTGGCTAAAAACTTTGGCCGTGGAAATTACCATATGATCAGCCCACCATCCAATAATAATAATTTTCCATAAAAGTCTCCTTTATTCATGGATTAAATGCTCGTAGAATCGTTTACTTCATATTTATACAGGTGTACTAGATTTTTATCACAATCTTACATTTATAAACATTATTTTTATAAAATAATTTTTAATCCAAGTACATCGGCTTAGTGTTATAATACGACTCCCTGCCCACCGGGAAATTTCCCGGTGGACCAATCCGCCACTGCTCCTAGACTACTTCTTTAAAACTAATATAACTTAAACTACTTTAGTGTATAATTCATTCTATATATTATCTTCCCTAATTACTGCTCACATAATTTCAATATTCTTTCCATTGTTTAATAAATCTTTCAATAAATCCTTAATGATAGAATTTACCATCATATTATACTTAGAGTTATAGATAAGTATATACTTTTTTTGATAATTCATTTTTTTATTATTATTTATCTTAATTAGGTATACAGGCACATATGTGCAATATGTATATCTATACTATTTTTAATGGGTATACATTAAATCAATAAACCTCAGACTTTTAAAAGTATCTAAGGTACGTATTTGTTACAAAAGAAAATATATATAACAATCTAAATTAAGAAATTTACTTTTTAAATATAATTTTAATTGTATTTAATAATGAACAATTTTTTTTCTCATTATGAGTTTGACATTTTTAATATGGCACTGATATTATTAATATATAATATATTGAAATTTAATTAATTATTTTTCTTTGATACTTTTATATAAGTAACATTGTTACTTATATCATTGTAATTTTTAATTAATTTAGTCAATTTTATTTACAAAACAAATAAGTGATTACAGTAACAAATAACTTGTTTTATATAATGCCTAGTACTAAGTTTCATTATAGTTAGTATTAGGTATTATTAAGTTTGATTACAATTAAGTTTATAACATTAAATTCTGTAATTTTAAATTATTTTACTTATATAAAAATATATTTAAATAAATAATAAATTACTTTCTCATTTTATTACTTTTTTAAATTAAATTTTCTAAAGCTATAAACTAATGTAACCTTACATATTATAAAGTATATGATAAGCTTTAAGTGTAATAATTAACTCCAAATTCATGATTGTTCAGTAATAATTATTTTGTTATAATTAACAGTACCTAAGCTTAAAATTTGTATGCTATTTAGGAGGGCACTGGTGGACGTTCCGGTATGTATTGTGAATGGGCTTCACTGACTTCAGATGTTCAAAATTGTGGGGAATTTGGACAAAGTGTTCTAAGCAAGTTTCCATCTGGTTCAGGAAAAGAAGTTGTATTATCTATCATCAAACAGTTGTCCTCAACTTTAGGGATAACTCAACCACCTGAACCTAGTAAACTTGCCAAAGACAATGAAGTAACCTGGTGTATGGAAGTTAGTAATTTAAAAAAAAAATGTAGTAAACCCTACAATGACTTATTTATAACTTAATTTATTTCAGGTTATTTGTTATGGTTTAAGTTTACCATTATCTGAGCATGATACAATTAGAGATTGTGTTCATATATATTGTGATTGGCTTTCAGCATTATATGAAACGCCAAAAGTATCAGTTCCAAAACCTGTGTGTAATGATCCAAATTTATATGCTAGAAAAATTATTTCACATTTCTATAATTTATTTGTGCCACGAAAAGGAGAAGGTAAATTAATCACTTATATTAAATTTGATAGTAAATAGAAAATATTTATATTTGATTTTAAATATCTTAACATATAAAAAGTGAATAAAATGTTGTATTGGTTCTTTGTTACAAGCCTGGACATTTTTGTATTTAAATATTGGTAAGGATTTTTAGATATATATACATAAATATAGGTAAAATAGTATATTATTATTATTTCAGTTTTAATTTATTTTAAAAATAATTTTTTACTTATTTTAAAGGTACTGATACTATTAACCGTCAAGCAGTATTATGCCATCGTGTTTTAAGAACATTGCATGATTTGTCACGAACATCTAAAATTATAGAGCCAGAAACTTGGGAGTCTCTGTTACTGTTTCTCCTTGCTATCAATGATGCTCTATTAGCTCCACCTACTGTTAAAGGTACTTTTATTTTTTGAATTTTTTTTTCAGTTTCTATTGCATATATAATATAACACCATAATATTTATAACTTGATTTTCATATTTTAATAGAAGATGTTGGGGAAGAATTATGTGAACGAGTACTAAGTGTCTTAATAGAAGTATGGCTTGTAGCTTGTGTGCGTTGTTTTCCTTCACCTTCATTATGGAAAACATTACGAGAAATGGCTGTCACTTGGCGTCATCGAACAGCTTTGATTCATCAATGGAACCGTATAAACTTAGCACTTACTGCTCGTGTTTTAACATTTATGTATGGACCAGATTTTCCACAACTAAAAATACGTTAGTACATTAAGTACATATACCATATTTTATTTTCATTAAAACCAATATTGACAAAAATATTTTTTAAATGTTTAGCTAGTGAAGATGCTAATTTAATACCAACTGGTATGACTAATCATACAGTTGCTCAAAGTTGGTTTAGACTGTTACAGACTATTGGAAATCCTGCTGATCTTAGTCGCCCATCAATAATTAGCCGAACTCCAAAATTTTTACAAGCTGCACTTTCTGACCCTAATCATAGACTTGTAGATCCATCTAATCATCCATGTTTAAATGTATTGCCTTACAACTTTTATGTAGCTATACGTGGGATATCATCACTTGTAGATGCATTTTTAGGCAAGCATTTACTATACATAATTTTTTCAATCTTACTTCCTAGTAAAATAAAAATACCGTTAAAATTGCACCTGTTTATTTTTGTAAATATAAGTATAATTGCACCTTTTTCATAATAGGCATTACTTCTCATCCTACTATTATTTGGGATGACATCTTACCTTGGACTACAGGAAGCACTTTGAATAAAAAAGAAGCAATTACAGTAACACATACACCGCCTTCACAACGTCGATTGGCTAAAAGTTTTAGCGTTGCACCTTCACTTACCAATAAGGGTACAAAGTCATTACATTAATCTTAATTTAATATTATAAATAAAGTAGATTTTAATTTCTATATTATGGGAATGGTAATGCATATTAAAGACTATGAACGCTAACAATTTAAAATATTGTATTTCATTTATATGAACTTATTTATTTCCAATTCATATAAATATACTTATATATTGAATATATTTTTGACAGACATATTTTAACCTTTTTTTATTTATAACCATAAAATATGGTTTTGTGAAAACTTTTTCATTTATATTGGTCATGTAATATTATATGTTTATCTTAATTTAGAATTTGTTTCCTTTTTATATTTTATTTTAAGCATTAACTAACACCAAAAATATTCATAATAATATAAATAATAATTATATAATATTCATAACAATATTGGGAAAATTACAAAAATAATATTTAATTTTTTTTTTTTTTTTAGTTCATAAAAATAAAACCAATACATAAAATTTTACTATTATTTATTTATTCATATTGTTTGAAAAGAATAAAAATAAAATTAATTGCATAAATTATGTCAGTATTAAAATAATACAATATTATATTAATAATGTTTGAAATTGGATTGTTAAAACTTTCTGTTTTAATGTATAAATTATAGATTTTTATTTTTAATATTTAAATTATAATTTTTACATCTATAATATATAATATTAATTCAAAAATAAACATTAAAATAGTACAGTATTAATTATTAATTTTGTAAATACTTAGTTAATTGGTTTTATGGATAAGGGTTTCTATTTATATATTTGTGTATATATTTTTTGAAAAAATAAACCTTTTTTTAAACAGGTATACCAAAATCTTCTTTAGTAGGCTTAACCACTAGCCGTATTAGTACACAATCAAATAAACTTTCTTCATCGAATACTTCTACATCATCTATAGTCTCAGGTGATTTATAATTTTTATACTATTAAGTAATTATAAATATATATATATATTGTTTATGAACTACCAATTGCCACAAAAATCAATACATAACTTGAATACTTAATTTTGTGAATAATTTAATTATTTTTAACACAGAACCCAAAATATTTGCTGAAAATCGACCTCGTTGTAACAGTATTCTTCATTTATTTGGTGAATGGTTATTTGAAGCTGCATTAATTGGAGTGGACTTTAATAAGCCTAAGTCTTCTACTATGTGTAAGTTAATTTAAAATAATTAATGCAAAAATAATAATAAAAAAAAACTTTTTTTTCTTTATCCCTCAAATGAATAGTAATTGCTTGGTATTTCTAAAATACTTGAAAATTATAGTATGTAAGATTTAAAAATCACAAGCTTCTTATATATTCTTATAACAATGTTTCATATAGTCTAATTTTCTTTAAAATATACAACTATCTATGAAATTATACTGTAATAAATACATTTTATTTATTAAGCATAATAATAATATTTGTATAAAAGACTAAATGATTTTTTTTTCGTTTTTTTATATGGATTTAGCTGATAGTAGAATGTGTAAACGTCCAAGTTCAGTGATGTTTGATACTACAAGTATAAGAAGTAGTGGTTCTGGTGGTGGATATAGTAGTATGGGAGGAGGTAGTACTGCATCAGCATCTCAACCAAATTCATTAACAGATAATGTATCTGATAGCATTGATTCTATAACTTCTGGTTCCGCCAATGTTCTTCATTATGACCGTTATATGCCGGGTCGAGCTGAGGCAATAGGAACTTTATGTAGAATATTTTGTTCCAAGAAAACATCCGAAGAAATCTTGCCAGTTTATTTAGCTAGGTTTTATATGGCAATTTATGAAGGATTACATATTAATGAAGTAAAAAAATTAAATATTCTACTTTTTTTTTAAAAATTTGTATTAAATAATTACATTTTTAATCAGATACACGAATGTGATGAAACAATTTCAAGTATATTGTTAAATTCTCATAACCTTTTACGTTTGGATCTAAATGGAATTAATGTACTTATACCATTTATTATCGAAACACTAGAACTTGTATTACCTGAGAGAGAACTTAAACTCAAGTAAATTTATTTATGAAAATGTATTAAATTATATGATTTTAATAATATTATTCGGTGTATAGATCAAATACCATTCCTAAAAATGAATTAAGAAGATCAGCAATACACTTATTACTTTCTATGCTTTCATTGCCATTGCACTTTAAAGTAATTTTATATATCTTATATATATTTCATATATAACTATTAATATTAATATATTTATATTTTTATAGAATTTAACTATCAAAGATCTTAATGTGTTTAACAACAGTACACGAGGACCTATTGTTATGGGAGAACTCAAACCTCGTATTATGAATCTTCTCATAAATGCCTTGCAATTTGAGTCCGATTCCCATAACTCTCAAATGCTTTTAGGTACAATGTGAAGATTTTTTTTTGATTTTTAGTTATCATAACCTTTTTTTTTTTTTAGGAGGATTATTGTTATGTGTACAAGATTCTGCTACATTTGAAGAATCTGAAAATGATGCAGATTCTAATGTTACTGCACATAGTGATACAACTTCTAATTTGCTTTCTTCAGGTATTTTCGAATAATCTTAGAAAGTACCTATTACATATTGCACATATTTATAGTATTTATATTAATTTTATAATACTGCGCTTAATATTATGTAGTCTATTAAAACTAACACAGTTATATTTTGAAATTAAAAGTACCTACTTCTATTATTATTATTATTTTTTTTTATTTGCGCTTGTTTGCACAGTGGAAACCATGAGTTCATTTAGCTTACCATCCAGTAACCAAGATCAATTGATGAATTTACCTCAAAGCAGTACAAGTAATATACCAACTCCTGAATCTAATTTAGATTCAACCGGTTTTAGTATTGCTGATCCATTTGACTTCTCAATCTTAAACAAAAGTAAATTGAACCTAAAAAATTTTATTTATTTTTGCGCTACATTTAGTTGTTAATTAAAATATATTTAAAATATTCATTAATAATATAATATAATTAATTTTTTTTATTTATATACAAATACAGTTATAATAGTTTTGATTTCATCGATTTATAATACCAGTTAGATGTTTCATTTCTATTTTTTTTTTTTTTTTTATATCATTAATTATGTAAAACAGTGAATTATATTTGTTTTAACTAATAACTTAATTAATTCAAAATGTTATCAAATATATATTTTTATTATCAATCATATAATATCAAGTTAAAATTCATAAATTAATTAAACACCTACCAGACTTTTTAATACAACACAATATAATAATTTACTTTAATTACCAAATTATAGATCTCTAATTTCATTAATTATTTTAAAGTATGTATAAAATATTAATCCATATGTTATAATTTAATTTTAATGAGTATAAATTTAAACATTTTTCATCAAAATTATATTATATAAATCAATATATTATGTTTTATGTATATTAAGTATGTTTATCTATATATAGTTAATTGTACTTAATTTCTTAATATTCAGCTTAATTTTTAATATTATTACAGTTCTACTAAATAATTAATTATATACTAATACTTTTAGATTCTGCTCATGCATTATATGTCAGAGCTACATATTTAGTATGCCACAGACTTATTTCTTCATGGAAATCCGATCTCAACATTTCACTGGCAGCTTTAGAATTACTTATGGGTTTAGCTAGAGTTCATATCAAAGAAGCAGGTAAAATCTATTTTTTGTTTTTTACTGAATTACGGTAATGCTATTATTAAATAAAATAATTTAAAATTATAATATAAGTGTTTAATACTTTCAATATCAGTAGTAACTTATGAATATTTGACTACAATAAACAAGCATATCAAATTACTTGCAATCATCTATTTAGTATTTTCCATTGGTTTGAATCAGCAAGTATATATTTTAGAACAACCACCTAATATTACTTAGCTACAACACTCTACATTTTTTTAGTTTTATAACTATTTTAATGATTCTCAGTAATTTTTGTAATTTATAATTTACTTAAAATAAATGTTTTTTTTTGCTTTTAAAGTTAAATAAATGCACACTATTTAATGTTTGTAAATGTTGTAAGAAATATTTATTTATTATGTATTTGAATAAATATATCTTTTAACAATAACTGTCAATAAATAGGTCTTCAGGAAAAAAAAAAGGTCTTGACTTTAAGGACTTTTGGGAAAAAAAGGAGAGTACCAATTTAGTAATATGTATTATAATAATATTTATTATATATCATACAAAAGTGTCGTACAATTATATACTATAAATATTAGATTGTATAAGTTCAACATTATTAGGTTAACATTATAAATACTTTGTTAATTCTACATATTATGTTAGTACATTTTATTATTAATTATATAATTAATGTTTCATGCAGCAAGAAAATTAACTGGTAATAAATATATTAAACATATTACACATTTTTAGTATTAATTATTAAAAATAGATATATTTTTAATAATTAATAGTATACTCAATGCACTTGTATCGTTTTGTTAATTTTATTAAACTTTAGATTCATTGGAATGTAAAAGAGCTGTAAAATGGTTGTGTGATTATATAACTTACCAATGTTCACGTCCACCTCCAGCTCATTCTCGAGATTTACATTCTACTATTGTTGCTGCATATCAATGTGCTGCAGTTTGGCTTGTGGCACATCCTTACCTACTTGATGATAAAGATTGTTTGAACACTATTATTGAAGTTGTTGAACTCGGTATATCGGGTACTAAATCGCATGTAAGTTATTAATGCTGTATTCTTACTGATAAAGTTGAATATTATTTAAATATTATTCTATTTTTTAATTAAACTTAAAAAACTGTTAATATACCATTTTTAGTACCATATTTTTATAAAATATTGACTCCATCTACCACATTCTACGTACATATACAGTAGTTTGACAAATTTTATTAAATTAAGATGTTTAAATAAAATTAGATTATTAATATTAATCTAATATTTAACAAAATCCATAAATAAAAATATAATAAAGTCATGTATATTTTGAATTCAAAGATGTTTTAAAATTATATATATTTATAAATAGAGCTCTATGATATAAATTTGATTCATGAAATCTCGATTGCAAATATTCAAACTTATTTTGCATATTTTTGCATATTTAACATTTTTGAGTATATAAATGCATTTATCGATTTTTTCTAGATTAAGTAGCATATATTTTATAAATTATAAGTATAATATTAAAAATTGTCCATATTATTATAAATTATCAATCATTACCGTTAATTGTGTTATTTTCAGTCTACAAAAAATTTTTGTCGGATCGTAAAAGGTCCTTCAAGTTTGAAAATATCAGCAAAATTATTGTTCTACAGTGAAATCCTGATACTTAAAGGCTTAACCTATGTAAAATTTGACTCATATAGATCAAAAACTAATTAATATTTTTTTTCATATTTATTAGCTGTATTTTTTGTAATTAAGTTATTTTAAATACATATTTAATAGAGTATAAACATTTTTTTAATTAATATTAACTATTTTTTTGCATATATTTGTTGAAAATTTAGATATATTCAATATATTTTATGACATATAATTGCATATTTTGATATTTTATAATGCATATTTTTATGAAATTTTGGTCATTAACATCCGAGCTCTATTTATAAATATATAGGTTAATTGCTGCAAGTATATTACATTTTCTATTATAGTAGGATACAATATCCATATAATTTTACAAATAATATTACAATGTTAAAAAATGTTTATCCATTTTATAGAAAATTATTAAATTGTATAAAAACTACTAATTTAAAAAGGGAATAAAGATTATAATTTTTTGTAAATTAGTAAAAAGTAAAAATAATTTTCATAAAGTATATACCTCACATAATTAATATTTTATTGTAGGGAAAACCTCAAGAACCAATAAAAATGAAAGATGAAAAAGAACTCAAACCAGCTTCGATGAGAGTAAGAGATGCTGCAGAATCATTACTAACCATCATATTAGAACAAGTGAGAATAATATGCTTATTTTTATTTTTAAACATGCTTATAAATAAACTATACATTTTAGGTTGGGTATTTTCCATCTGTCTGCGGTGCAGAAAGTCTATCATGTTTATTAGATGAAATAACATTAATCAAACATTGTAATTCCATAGCCACTGATAATGTTGAGTGCAAATCTCATGCTGTATCCAAATTTCGGTACTTTGTATTAGAAAATTCTATAATTTTAGCTCTTTTTGAAGAGCCTTTAGGTAATAATCAAGGTAATGAGTATTCAGTGTATTCTTTTATATAATAAAAATAATTTTATCATTATTAAGTTAACAACTTTAAATTTTTAGATGCACAGCCAACTTTAACAGTATTAATTAGGGGATCATTTGGACGACAAGCTTGGACTTTACAATTAAGACATTTGCCACGACATCGATCTTCATCAACAAAACAATATAATGTTTGTCCTGGACGTCCAGTTGCAATGGAAGAACCTAGTCGACATAAACATATCCGTAGATCTACTACACATTTCTCAGAAAGCATTGAACGAATACCAACTTGCAAAATGTATCTATTGACATTTTATAAACTATTTTTATTTCTGACTAAAAAGTTATTTTTTTATAGCGATAAATCCATACCAAATTTAGATAGTTTAGTATTTGATGATGAAGAACATAGTATATTATCTGATTTAATTGAGAAACAAAAGGAAATGGAACATTCTTATACAGAACCACCACCCAAAGCAACAGAAATGCTACCACCTCAACCTTGTACAGATTTTAATACAGCTAGATTATTCTTATCACATTTTGGATTTTTGTCAAGACTAGATGACACTAATGTAAATTTATTGAACAAATACCTATTTAAAGAATGGATAAATAATCAAGTATCATAAAATAATTGTTAATAGTATTTTTTTTTCCAGCCGTCATCAGTTCCATCTTTAGTTGCATTAAATGTTCATCATGAAAATTTTTGTAAAGACCTTGAAATTCTAGATAACACTCCATCACGGACATGTGATACTTGTCATGTATTTTATGTGAAAGATGGTCAAAAAAATTTCAAAGACATTCTCAATAATGTGGTAAGATTTTTAAGTATGATTTATATTATATGATATCTAATTAATTTTGTATCAAAAATCCATAGAATTCCAATGCTTCTGTTTCTTCTAACTTCTTAGAAATGCTTACTAATCTTGGTTGGTCAGTTAATATTAATGAACATCCTGGATGGACAGGACATGTAGAAACAAGTTGGAATTTACCTAACCATAGCCATTCCAATGATCATATATTCAATACTACTCATGGTGGAAGTCTATATAATGGTGAATCACAAGTAATATATTGGGCTGATGTTAGTTCTGAAATAGCTTTTGTTGTTCCTACCAATGGGAAACCACAAAAATCTAAAGGTAATTTTATATTATGTATTTGAATATATAATTATTTATAAAAAGTTTAAAAATTAAACTCAATATTAGGTGATGTTTCACAAGTAACCCAGAGATATTTAAAACCAGTTACTACAAGAGCTTTGTCTATTGAATTTGATTATAAAGGAAAACCTACCCAACAACATATCGAACCATCCAAAAGACGTCCACAATTTGTATCCGCTACTGTAATGTTAGTTTGGTTAGAAAGTTTTGAAGATCATATACATTTTCCTATTGGTAAGAATAATATTATTAAATATTTAATAATTATAAATCATTTTCACTGTATTTAGTATTTATAATACTATAAATCAATAATAATGCAAATGTTTATAATTTTATTTATATTTTTAGCAAATCTTCTACCCTATACAAATACTGGTGTTGAACCTTCATCACACATAAAAGATATGGGAGATGTACATATTATATACTTGCATGCTCTACAAAGTGGATTATTAAGAGTGAAAATGCAAGGGCCAATTGGAAGGTATAATTATTATAAAATATGTACTAATCCTTATATGACAAAATCATTTACAGATGACATCAAATGATACACACAATGAGTTAATGCTAATTAAGAACACTCAATATCTTTGCATAGAGCTCTTTGATTTGAATTCTGTTTTTAGTGATTGCATGCTTCTGTTATTTTATATTTTAAATTTTAAAGATTTATAGGAGAGTCAATATACACAATTGTTTTTAAAAGACATCATAAAAAGAAATCCAGTGACAAGATTAGGTGATTATGTTAATCGCTTTTAAAGTATCTGAAAGTTTATTTAAATGAATATTTTCCAAATCAATGACTAGGAACTTACAGATCCTTTAAGTGACTATCATTATCATCTAATCTAACATCACTAGATTTCTTTTTATGATGTTTCTTAAAAAAAAATATGTATGCTGACCCTTCTATAAATCTTCATAATTTAAAAGATAAAATAACAGCAGAATACAGTCAACTGACTGAGTTTACAATTCTTGCTGAAATTAAAGTAAAAATTAACATTAGTTAAAATTATAATAACATATAAATATTACTTTAATAAATGTGGATAAAAATATTAAGCCTTTACAATCTTAGAAAATTATTTATAGAGTTACAGTCAAAGAAATTTAAATTGCACACATTTTACCGTTTTTGTTTGTTAAATGTGGTAACTAGATCAAATTTTCATTAGAGAGTTGATTCAACTACCAAAATTCATTAAAAAATAATTAATGGTTAAAATAGGTAGTTGACACAACAATAAAAAAGTTGAATTGCGCATACACTTATCTATTTATATTAAAAATATTCAATGGCTATAAAAAAATGTATTATTATGTAATAACTACTAACTAATAAACAGAATTAAAATTGTAGGACTCTACAAAAAAATATTGAGTATTCTCAATTAGTGTTTACACACAGTATATAATGTTAATTTAAAGATTAAATCTAAAAATAAAAATGTTTAGTCGGTTTTGCTTTTGTTTCTTGTTTGTTTAAAAAAACATTTTATATTTAATTACTTAGTTTATTTGAGCATATTTTTATTAAACGACGTGTTCAAAAATCATTTTATAGATAGTTTGGATAATATTAAATCAATTTTGAAAAATATTAATATCTTGTACCTTTTAATTAATCACGAAAGATGTTTTATATTATTATTAATATTTGAATATAGTATTTACATTAATTTAATTGATTATTATTTATAATTTTTGTATAATTATAGAACAAATCTTGCTACCCCATTAGTTGATGGTATGGTTATTAGTAAGCAAGTAGTTGGTACAATGGTCAGACAGACTGCATTAAATATATGTAGACGTAAAAGATTAGAGAATGACAGGTAAGTAATTTCCGCAATAATAATTATAAACTGAAAAATTTATGTAATAAACTTCTTTTTCTCTTTTCTTCTAACTGTTTGGGGTTGGCCACCCTTTCCTAAACTTCTACTCATCTGGATTTTCAACATCCGCTATACACACACACACACATATATACAAAGATTTGTAAAGAACTATATAATATATATAAATATATTCCAAAATAGTTATAAAAATGAATATGAACATAATTTATCAGTAAATTTCAATGCATAATTTCTTGAAACATGAAAAAATTATTACTGTATTTTAGAGTATAGTTATATAGTAGTATTTATACTTTATTATATTTAGCAATATTCTTCATAATATTTAATAAATTATTTTTATGAATTCAGATAACAATATTCTAAATTTTATGTTTATGATTAAGGCCCGAATTTTTATGCAATAAAAATCTATAAAATATACAGATTCATATCATTAATATGCAAAAAATATGCAAAATGATTTTTTTTTTTTACAAATTAACTATATACAATTAATAATAAACAATTTTTATACATAACAATGTATACAAATTGTTTATTAAAAAAAAAAAAAATGCAAAATAACATTTTTAATGACATTGTGTAAGCATAAAAGTATTATTAATTATTTAAAGTATTACTATTTATATGAAATTATTATTATTGGACAAGTACCAGCATGAAATAATAAATATGGATTTCAAATTTTTGAATTGACAACTTTTACGATTATCTCGAAACATACTTTTGTATGCAAACTCGATTAATCTTCAACTGATAGTTCCTCGTCTTCACCACATTCAGTTACCTCGCCATTGATTATACCATTGATTTTTTTCAATGCAGAATATCCACGATTTTTTGACAACATACTTTTAAGTTTAGATCTAGCGAAATTTATCCCTGGCCCTCCTTCGAATTTAATTTTAATATTTTCTATGAACAATAAACTACCTCAAAGTATATCTTAAAGTAACATTTGATTTCTCTAGTTTTGTCATTGTATCTATTAAACACTGAAAATGTGTTGTAATGACGGCGAGCTCATTTTTTAATTCTTTATTATGAAATATCCAATATTTGTCGTCATTCGTCGGCCGTCGATAACGATGATGTCGATTGACAATCGCTTATCGATGTATAATAGGTTATTTTCAATGGACAGTAGATATCTTTACAGACCTAAATTCTACGAATTTTAGAATATGCAACATTTATACAACTATCAAGAAATATGCAATAAATATGCATTTTCATTCGAATATGCAAAAATATGCAAAAAAAAAATTAACCCTAACACATTACGAAACGTCGACATTTTTAATCAAAATTATTCTAAGTGAATTGTAGAAGAATATACATTTGCATAAAAATCCGGGTCCTATTTATAATTATAATATTACATAAAAAATAAATTAGAAAATTATTAATGATTATATTTTTCCGTACAATCAATAGACTAAGTACCTAAGCAATATATTTTTAATTTTATTGAATAATTTAATATAACATTATATTAAAATGGCTAATACTTTTATGTTATAGTTTTTATGACTTGAAGGTAGAACCTTCTCCCTCTCAATCATCAGATTGATACATTTAAAAAATAAAAATGTATTAATGTATTTAAATATTTGTGTGTGTGTATATATATATATTTATATTAAATTACTGAAAATAATTTTTAGTTTAATAGATATTACGATTCTCTAGATATCAGAAGTAAACAATTTATACAGCTTAGTAAAAACGATTTTATATAATTTTATTTTCAGCTTTCAACCTGGTCATATCCGCAGACGATTAAAAATTCAAGAAATAGTTGGAAAATACCAAATAAAGATGACTAAACCTGAGCTTTACACATATTTATTAAGTCAAGCTAACTCCATTTAAAAACAATTTTTATTTGGTGACTGACTTGTGCAATATATATTTTTTACAATCAATATTGTTTATAGTATCAACTAATTTAAGGCGTAACATCTGTCCCATATTAAATTCCAAATTTTGTGATATTTTAAAATTTTATTTTTATTTCAAATTCTTAACATTGTTTACCGTTATCAACCATTTATTATTTTATTATTTTTAATCAAATGTTATTCTGTTGTAAACATTTTTTTTTTTTTCATTATTATTATTAATTTATTTGACTTAGGATTAATTACACAATTTATTAATATAAGTTTATATTTTACAGTTGGTATTTTTTTTGTTTTTAAATGTTCTAATAAAATTGTAAGTCTGGTTAATGAAAAATATCTGTGAGAGATTTATCAGTTTTTTTTTTTTCAAATTATTTTAACTTCACTTTTACTGTCTACCGCAAGCCAGACCAATGATGAATTGTATGTATTCTCATTATAATTTAAAAATTTGAAGTCACTGATGAATTATTTTAGTTTAAAAAAAATGCTTGAACAATTTTATTACCGGCAATTGTTTTTGAAAATTTTAAGTGACATTAAATGAACCCAAATTTTTATCGAAAATTGTACATTTTCAAAACATTTGTACATATACGTATGATGCAAGATATTTGTTAAACATATAAATAGATCTAAGGATTTCATTGCAAATAAAAACTCAAAAAATAATAGTGATCAATGCTAAACATAGATACAGATTATTTAATATATATATATTTATAAAAACACAATTACATTATTCTATAATAGGACACATAATTTGAAAGTATACAGACAATATAGTGTGTTTAAATTGAAATTAAATATAGTAAGAAACTAAAAAAGAATAACAAACATTATGACAAATTAAATCATAAATAATAAATAATTAATTTTAAATGCACTATTTTATAAAAGCAAATTTGTTAATATTTGTGGTGAATAATGTGTTCTATAATCATATTCTGGAGAACTAAGTGATTCATAGCCAAAATCATCATATTGTTCTGTGTCCATATTATCATCATCTTGACATATTTCAAGAATATGCTCATCATAAGAAGTTGTTATTTCTTCAACAGCTTCTTCTTCTACTATAATGAAACGCTCCAATGAATCATTACTCACGTTTTCCAATTCTTTTTCAACTTTAGGTTCAATCTCATCAACATCTAATGTTGGGATTTGTGTTTTTTCATTAGAAATCTTGGATGTTTCTGTATCTGGATTTAGCATGAAAAGTGAATTATCATTCTTAATGTCTATATGGTGAAAATCAATATTTTGGCTGGGTTCCATGATTTCTGATGTGCTCCCCACCACTTCATCAAGACAATATTCGTTGAGAAAACTCTATAATATAATATTAAAAAATAACAAATTGTCTCATAATGAAATATTATTAAGTAAGCAATACTTACTTCGCTAAGTAGTTCATCAGCGATTTTTGATAAACGTTCTGATACATTACTATCAAACCAATCCATGTTGTCGTCATCTGAAAGTTTGAGACCATGAAGAATGGAACTGTCAGTAATAGGAACAGGATCTGACAACATAGCATCAAACAGGATATTTGATTCTGTTTGCCCTTCTGCAGAGGGTGTCTATGGGACACTTCAGGTCCATCAATCAAAATTCTGTTATTTGCTTCTGTTGTATACGATTCTGTGGACACTGACTCTTTTGGTACAAATGAGTCTGTAGCAAGTTGTTCTTGTAATCTTTCATTCTCAGCCATTAACTTCTCTTGGTTAGATCGTAATGATTCTATTTCTTCTCTTAAATGTAAATTCTGAAAATAAAGTTTAAATAATTTATAAAATATGCAAAAAATAAAAATATACACATTATAAGTTAGATATATTCAAAGATATAAATGTATTAAATTCACTTGAAAAAGTTCTATTTGTAGTTATATAGTTACAAAAATTAGTAAAATAAATTTTTTAGCCAACGCCAATCAGTTACATCAGCGGTTCCCAAACTTTTTTTCCTTGATGACTTTTTTTGGACCCAATTTAGTCACGGTGCCCTGGCTGTGAATATCATTAAAGACAGAACAAAAAAAAATCTATTGATAACCAATTTTTTTAATAAAATTTAACTTAATAATAAATTAATGCATTTTTAAACTTAAAAAATAGATAAGTAAAAATTATTGTTATTATGATTATAATTATTATACAAAAATATTATAAGGTTAAAATGAGAATATCCTATTATACAATAGAAAATATTACTTTATTTTCTACAAATTTTTTACGAAAACAATAAGGAAAAACAATTTTATACATTTTAAATTATTTGTTATGAACTGTAGAACGCGGTACCCTTAGAAAGTGGTCTTGGTGCACAGTTTGGGAACCGCTGAGTTATAGCATTAAATCTAAACATAAAATATATGAATTTAAAATAAAAACAAATAAAAATTAAATATTTAGTACCTATTTATACAATAAGGTTAGTTAAAAAGTTAATATTCATTGGTACCTCTTTTCTCAAATTATGGACCATTCCAGATAGAAGATTGAATTGTGCTTTCTTTTTGTCTCTTGATAACTGTGCTGCTTCTCTGTTGCGTAATTTTTTGAAAATAAATAATAAAAAAATAATAAATTAACTCTTCAATAATTTTTTTCATAAAACTTTCAACTAAACAAACACATTTCAAACTAATTTTAATAAAACGTACACTTAAGTAATAGGACCATTATTAAAGTACCTTCAAAATCATTATATAATATGTAATGTTTTTGAAGGTACTTTAAAAAAATAATATTTAATATTATATTATTATTATTATTATTATTATTATTATTATATTATATTTTTATATTATATTATTTTATATTTAATATTTTTTTTGTATTTTTATATATTATATAAAAATTATTAACCTACAACCCAATTTTTTAAAAATTCGCTTATATACATAAGCCAAACATACACGTACCACATAACTATAATACACTATAACACATACTAAAATTATTTAGTTCAGAACGATCATTTGTATTTCAGTTTTCAACGTGTGCAGTTAAAATATGAACCGCCAGATATCTATTTACTATTTATAATAATTATCTTTTTTTGTCGTTACTCCAATAAGAGGAAGAAGAAGATAAAATATTGGGAGTCTATTATTATAAAAAAAAGTTACAAAACAAATGTATTTAGCGTAAAAAAGTAAAGGTTTTTTTTTTCAATTTTAATTAAAAAGCATTAGTTGACGACCAAAAATCATTTTACGAATTTTTTAGATTAAATTTAGAATAAATGGTCAGTGACAAAGCATGGGGGTAGGTACTGCGCCTGACGCGCACACTGCTATCGTGGCAGTGATATTGCGTCAAAAGTCTAGACGCATTTTGGAAAACAGTTTTCAGAAAATATATTGCAACAGTTATTTGGGTCCAGAAATTGCGTCTGACGCACCTTGGAACGCGTACCTTTAACGATGGTTGAGAAAATGATAAAATAAAAAATATTGTTTTAACATAATGGTTGACACCAGTGGTGTAGCTGAGAGAGGGCGTAGATCGCTCCCCTTAGAATTTTTTACTGGTGAAGTTTAATCGCGGTTAAAAACTATAACTAATAAAATATTACAGTATTTTTATCTGTGATATTTTTAAATCGCCCCCTCCCTAATTGAGCTCCGACTAAGCTACTGGTTGACACTACACCGTTCTGCAGTAGTAGTTATTTCGAATATAAATTAAAAATGGAATACGAATCTTAAAAATATTTATTGTTAATTACACGATATTCGTTAACTATTTTATGGGTTATATTAAAAAAAAAGTTTTTATCGATTTACAACGATAAAAATATAATAATTATTGGCAAGTCGTGTACAGTTTGTTTTTTCATCTCTAAAACAATAATCGTATACACACTTTATAGTATTGAAATAAGGGGACACCTGTTCGTGTTACGAGGGCGGTGGCACACTATTCATGCGCGAATAGCACAAAACAAACTCCCTCCCCCTCTCCCCGCCAAATAAGTGATGTAGAACACTATAAAAAAAAAAAAAAAATAGTAAACAATTAATATAATATAAATAATATAATAGTATAGTAACATGAGTGATTCGAATAGTATAATATACAGAGTGCACGATCTGAGAGAATAATTATATTATGCCGTGACGGGAGAAAAGCAATGTCCTTATGATTTAAAAATTACATTTTATCATTTAAAAAAATATATTTAAAATTGTACGTTCTCGGGCATAGAAAACAATACATTGATCGTCATATCCGGAGTAAAACACATCAATCGTTAATCCTCGCGGCACATTTTGTAATGCACTCATAAATGCCCGCCGGTCGGAGGACACGGGGAATGGATCTTTTTCGAGATTTTCTTCCTCCCTTCACCATCACCATAAGTACTCTTCGATTATAACATTACTTTTGTTTTTACTCTTCATTAAAAGTTTAAAACTCATTAAAGTATAACAGAATTAAATGTTTTATCCTTATACTATTAATCTCAATTGGACTACATTACAACAGTGTAGTAACGTGACAGAGAGCGGCTCTAAGTCAGATAACTTAGTATGTAATTTAATAAATTGACAACTTCAAAGTAATAAATATTGTATTTATTAAACGTAAAACAAATATTTAACTAAGACTAAAACAAGGAAACATACGTGCAATGGTCCAGTATCTGGTCCTGCTTCATCAGTATGTACCAGTTTTATACTATTGACCTTTCTTAATGGGATCAATCTATATTTGTGATAGATTGATCAATAACACCTTAATGTTCTATACGTGTAGTTAATATTATACGAAACTATTACTATGCTACTCTAATTTTCTATAATAAGAAAAATATGCTAATGAGCTGTGGCTCATTACAACAGAAACTATATAAATAATTATGTTACAATTTAGTAGATAGCTTTATTTTTCTTTTTTTTTTTAATTATTATAAGACATTCTTAACCTATAAGGCTATTCATCTATGGATAATTAATATACAATTTTTGACTAATTTTAACATAATAATAATTAAATAGTTATTATAGAGATAATAACAATAGTGACAATTATTTAATAATCATTATCAAATAAGATCATGCGGACGACCGCGTTTTAAACGTCTTTGAGGTGGAGGACGTATATGTAAGTTGAAGAGTAGAGAGCCAGTATATTTTTGCACTGAACTATGGAAGTTTTCAGCAAGAGCTCTTATATGACCTTGGGAGTAGATAACTGGTAGGTACATATCCCCTCCCCAGGTAAAATCCTAAATACGCCATTGCCGCTCGCATATTTGTTTTGTCAATTAACCATTCATTATGCTCCTTCGATGTCTACACAGTACGCAATCGACACCCCTTTCTCACCGCCGATCCATTAGTAGACGGGAGGAAGGGGTGTGGACGACCGTATTGCTTACACGTCGCGCGGTCATGAAATAATGTAACCACCCACATATAACCACCTACTCACTTGCGCAATATCTTCTCTTCCGGCGATATGTTTTTCACGTACGTCCTTTTGGCCGGCGGCGATCGCGGCGATGTCGACTCGTATTCGTCATCCGAGATCGCCTGTCGCTGTTCCACATAACACATGGCCGAATTTAATATCAGCATCTGATTGGACCGGATGACGTTGGGCGCCATGGTTCTGTCGAGACGGGAATAAAAACGCGAATATTACGCACGACGTACGAGGATGTCAATGACGATAATAACAATTGAAACTCAAATAATAAACCTGACTGTGTGAAGTACGTGTTGAAGAAAAAATACGGCACTCGCGTTTATGTTATAATGTACAGTTGAACGTGGATGTTTCAAATTTATAAAAATATTTCCAAGCTACATGTGTCGAACAATAACGGACATGCGAGTTGATGGCGTTTGTACCGAGTTTTGACGTTCGAGAACGCTCGATTAGTGAAATCGCAGGACCTGGACCTACAGCGACACCAGTGGTGACCGGAGCAAACCGATTTTGTCGACTTGGCACGGCAATTCAATGCGGTAGGAAAACATCGAGCACCAAAATCGATGTTTGCACGGGTGACATGACATCGATATCGGTGCATGACGCAACACCGCCAGTGGATTACATCGAAACGTGTACTTAATAATAAACGAAAACGTCGATTTTATTTTCACTGGAAAACTTGCATTTCTTTCGGTGGTAACGATATGAAATGTGTTACAGAACGTCGAGAGGTGTTCCTAGCCGGAAAAAAAAAATAAAACAAATGCGGTAATGTTTTAGGTTTCACTGCACGCATTATTCATGTCGCGTGTACACTAGTTTGTACAGTACACAAATCGTGTTTACATACGAATTATAGTATGTCAAGAAAAAAATCGTACCAAATTGTGTTTGGTCGAAGAAAACGATTACTATAGTTGCATTTTTACAGTTACAACACTCGCAAGTTCGCAATTATAATATACCTATATAATATACATTGTTATTATTAAATGTAAATTATATAAAACGCTGTCGTTGAAGGTATTTTATAGTAATGTAAACGGATGTACCCTTCATTGCCAAAAGTGGTTATCCTTTCAGCTGTACAAGTTGTTTTTTGTAATCTTAGATTCAACTCTGTATAGATGTGGAGGTGTCAACGAACGGGGCCGATCCAATACACAGTGCTAAAATGGTGCACATCGCGGGGACCGTTTTAAAACATTTAATAATAATAATAATAATAATAATAATAATAGACCAAAAACAAAGTTCTGGTTGTACATTGTACAATTTATATTTTTAAACCTAATTTACTGGTAACTGAAATAGCTAAATAGGTAACTATTATTGCTATTTTATAACTCATAAAATAATTAATTAAAGTTTGTACCTTATAAATGATAAGTTACAAACTTTAATTAACTATATCAATAAATATACAGTCTTAACGAATTCATCCTTTGAATACACATTTAATAGTATCGTACATAACTGAAATGCAATGCAATGGAGAGGAATTGTAGAAACGGCATTAGACCTAATTGGTCTGTTTCATGCCTAAGAAGAAAGAAGAAGTACATAACTACCCTCCCGACTACCATTCATCGTAAAAATTTAAATAATGATCATACAGATAAACAGTTTTATAATACTAAGTAAATATGTACGAAAAACTATATTTTTAATTAAAATATAAGATAATTAATTGTTTAAATAATTCATATCAACTCATTAAACACTACTTTTTTCTAGGTACTCTTGTCAATTACTTATAGTCTACGGGCTACATAGGTATAAGTACGTAAGAGTGTGAGACGAAATCATATATATCCCATAACACATGATAAATACATCTACCTCAGTAGTTAAGTTTCCTATATTCTTGCCATTTTGCGTACTAAAAAAATATTTGAAATTACAAAAAATTCATAAAACTACCTAACATTTATTAATATATTAATCTCAAATTAAAACATATTCGTAAATCATACAAATTATATTTAACTCGTAATGCATATGATTATTCTTAACCAACTAAAATAATGTCCATATCATTAATAATAAAGCCACGGTATTTATGTAAATATCTGAAAAATGTTTATGTAATTATTATTCTGATAACTTAGACTTGATTATTTTGTATTTATCTATTATGTTAAATCCGGTTTCTAATAATCTCGTGAGTGTCATGAATCACGATTGTCGCATATGCATAAAGTATGTGTTTATTCCGTTATAATTGTATAAAATAGGACTATACGATTATACAAGTGCCAAGTGAGGTCATCATCTCGTGGATATAGCAATAACTATTTCACTTACAATCTAGATAGACTTCATTATGTAGATACATAGGTAACCTGTAATACGTTTATATATAATAGTTTACGTTTAGTGAGTTTAGTTATTTAGATACTCATTATGCTTACTAATTGCTATAGAAAGTACTAATTTACATTAATATTTACAAATATAAATACCTATAATACATATGTACTAAAATTGATTTTATAATACTATAAGTACAAATTTAAACAGTGTTTTATGAAATGGAAAAGTACCTAATCTATTTATTTAACATAATATATGTATGAGTATGTATAAATGTATAATAGCATAATGCAATCAACACTGAATGTGTAGTAAAATTTGTTGATAAAATTCACCGGTTTTAAAATATCTGAATTCTAGACAGTGATATAATATAGCTGTTACAGGTAGTTAATTAAAGGCCTATATACAGATTATTTCAATCTAGTTTTTACGTTGTATAGCATGTTAAATATTTGCGTGTTGGGAAATAAATATAAGCACTAGATCGTTAATTAGTAAAATGTATAAGTTTTAATAATTTACATGTAAAAGTTAACAGCAATTACGGAATATATTTCGTATAAAACTGTACTTAAAATGTGTAATATAATATATTATATTTTATTTACTTAATTTATCAATGTATAGCCGATTGAATAATCGATGACAAGGGAAGGATCTTAAATATTTATTCATCAATTGCGATCTTAATTAAACTTGTGAAGAAATTTAAAATTTGCCGATAAAGGTATATTAAATATTTAAGTAATTTAACAGTAATTTAAAAATGGTGTCTTATTCTATTTGTACTTTAGCCATTAAACGTGGCCATTCTAATTTAACTTGTAATAATTGTAAATATTTGTTTCATCTTTAGTGTGTTTTTTTAAAAAAATAAGATGTTAACCTAAATTAATCATTTAGCCTACCAAAAAAATAATATATAATGTAATCAATATAATTGATTAGGTACAACAATTTTTCTCAGCTGCGAGTTAAATGCAAAAGTCTAGCTAAACTTGATTATAAAAACTACAACATTAAATCTCAACTTTCTATTAATCACAATCCTAAAGAATTTTGAAAATTTGTAAATAACAGAAGAGATAAAAATGCTTTACCGAAAATTGTCAATTTTGATTCTGTTTCTGCTAATAATGGCCAAGACATTGTTAACCTTTATGCATCTTATTTTTCCAAAGCCTATTGTAATTCTACTCATACTAATTTTTGAAATAATAACTTTAATGAAAAAATTATTAATTCAACTTTTTCGTTTAATAAATTAAAGTTCACAGAAATAGATGTATTTAATTTAATCTCTAGTCTACCTCTTATATCAAGTAGTGGACCTGATGGTATTCCACCTATTTTCCTTTATAATTGTAGATTTATTTTAACTTCAATGGAAAACTCTTAATAGATTGAAAGCCGGGGTGGCGAGGACGAAAGCTAACACGATAAAATGGAAATTTAATGGAGAAGATGACTCATGCGACTGTGGAGAACGACAGACCGATGAACACCTTTTATTATGTACCATGATTCCAACACAATGCACCAGGGAAGATCTGATTCTGACAAACACAAATGCAATAGAGGTGGCCGCTTACTGGTCGCAACACAACATATAGAACGTTACCAAAAAATGTGATTTATTAGACGTACCAAATTAATTTATTGTATATTTTTTTTTTTTTTTTTTATTATTATTATTAGTATTTTATTTGATGTAATTATTTTATATAATTGTTATTGGCATTTTTATTATCGGACACGACAAGAAGAAGATCATTTTGCTCTTTGGTTCATTTGAACCTTGATTATTGTCCATTAAACATATTTGGATAAACAATACGTCCAAACAAAATTATAATATTGAAGCTGTACAAAATAACTTTTGTGATTTATGTCTTTCAAATGTAACATACATAGGCCACCACATGGTTCATATGATAATATTTTAAATTATTTAAATCATATTCCGCTTAAAACTAGACGCTTACAGCTGATCTCGAAATTTCTCCATAAATTAATTTCTGGCTTAATTGATTGTCCTGATTTACTTTATTTGATCAACTTTAAATTAATTCCTTTAATACCAGAAATCCTGAACTTTTTTATCCTATTCATTCTGACAAAAACTATATATTAAATAGTACTGCAAATCAGTTAATGATTGCTGGGAATAATTATACTTTTTAATTTTAACTAGTTAAGTTTATTTCGTATTGTCTTACTCTTGTCTCTTTTATTATATTCAGTGGCGCATTTAAGGGGGGGGCGAAAGGGGCAAATGCCCCGGGCGGCAAATTTTTGGGAGCGGCAAAATATTATAACTATTATTATTGATGTGTTAATGATTTTTTTAATTTTCACACCTTTTTCGGTATTGTTTAGTATTTTAAAAAATATTGTTGAACATCTAATAAGAAATTAAAAAAATTATACTATATCTAGTCACCTAGGTAATAGTGAAATAGCAAAATAGGTATATTACATTTATTATTCAATAAGATTTTATATTTTCGTTCAATATTTATAACAAAGACTCGGGTACACAGAACGCGGTATTCACTTTAGGGCACATTTAAAAAGTTTACAAAAGGAGTAAAATTGTATCTAAAAGTGTTCAATGTATGTTCGAATTTATAAAAGAGAATAGTTTAGTTGAAGTATATCCTTAGGTATATTGATATTGCTCTAAGGATGTTACTATATATGTACACCTTCAAGTAATTGTTCAACGGAAAA
The DNA here is from genome assembly GCF_003268045.1 of Sipha flava. Taxonomy (NCBI): domain Eukaryota; kingdom Metazoa; phylum Arthropoda; class Insecta; order Hemiptera; family Aphididae; genus Sipha; species Sipha flava. The sequence continues at coordinate 1,394,585 of NW_020272857.1, read as the reverse complement.
ATCATTTTCTACATTAAAAAGGGTCAAAACTTATTTAATATCGACAACGAGAGAAAATCGTCTTAATTAATTAACAACCCTCAACATTGAAGCTGATTTAACGAAAACTATTAATTTTATTGATATTATTGAACATTTTTCTTCTCAAAAGTCAAGAAAAAAATTAAAAGCTATCGATTATTTTATTGTATATAATTAATAATAAATATAATATATTTAATCTAATAAAAAACCATATATTGTTAATTATTGTGCATATAATAAGTATAAATTCCGTTTTCTATATATATATATATATATTTTAAGAAAGGAATATTCACTGAAAAAAAAAATTAGGTTAACGTTAGGATATGTATTACCAATGATTTTATAATATACAATATATATATTATAAAATCAATGGTATTACTATAAAATTATCTAATAAAATATCGCAAAACAACTGATACAAACAATTTTTTTTATTGCTTAACTGAATTTATTTATATATATTTTTTTTTTTTTTTTGGTAGGGGGAGGGCGGAAAAATGATTTTGTCCGGGGTACGTATGTATTATATGCGCCACTGATTATATTGTTTCTTGGATTAATAGTTTTTTAATTATTATTCATATTAATTTTTGTATATTTTTCATTGTATACTGTACCAAATTTATCATAATTGTAAACTCTTACTGCTATAATTTAAACCATTTGTTTAAGAACTTCGTCTGCTTAATTATTATAAATAAATAAATAAATATCAATAAAGTATAAAATCTTCATAGGTACCCTACTTTATCATAATAATGTAATTGATGACTATAGGTAAATTATAAAATAAGTGTTATAACTCTTCAAAAACCTTGAATAATTTTTAGATGTGTGTGATTTATTTTTTTTTTATAAGCATCCTTGTAATATTGAAGATTTATATGAAACATTATCATTATTATTAATTATAATTTATAAAAAATAAGTAATAACTATTAAAATATGTTTTAAATAATGTTTCGGTCATGTAGGTAACTTTTGCTTAGTTTTTATTCTGATCGCACACATGACAGACAATTGTACATAGCACATTTTTTTCATGTGCTGTAAAGTCTATACATATATATATATAGTTAGTTTCTTGTATTTGAAAATGTAAACAACTTTACCAACTGTGTCAAATGAGTAAATTAAATATTACTATAAATTTATTTGTTATTGTTTTCAGATGGTTTTGTTCGCAATTGAATAAGTAAGTTATGAAAATAAACAAAATTTATTTCTTGATGTACATTTAAAACACCTCGACAAAAATTATTTAAAGCTACTTTAATGGTTATTGCCCGAGTGCACCATATAAGTCCCCGAATATTTAATCGTTCCGAATTCTGACCCAAGTCTCAGTTGATAAATAGATAGTGCTTGGTACACACGTTATGTAAATAATTCCATAATTTCCAATCACCACGCATGCTAATATTACAGTTATTGCAAATTAAAATTACGGAGGGTATTTATTATTCTTTCATAAATAAAATATATTCAAAAATAATAACTAACAGTCGTCGGTTACTCCTACTGAAATTATATAAATATTTATTTATATATAATAATAATAAAGTTAATTAAAAATTATTATTTTGGTATGATAATAAGATTCCCATTTTCAACTATAATTAAACGTCAATGGTATATTTTTTGCCCGGTTCCCGATACTGAACCATACAGATCAACAAGATCACGGGGCACAGGTCGCAAAACATATAAGATTACAAACTGTGGAATTACCATAATACATTCTACACTGCATTATTCTTTGCGTCGAATAATACTGCGGAATTTATGTTTAAATGGTATAGTGTTAGGCATAGGCAATAGTTAATCAGTTTAATTATTACGAAACACATAGTAATGTATTGTATATCAGAGTATGCTAGTACTATGGTGGCTCAAGGATTTGTTGGGGCTGATGGAAAATATATTTTTTATATGAAACGGTACTTCTCTTAGATACTTGTACAAAATATATAAAATTATTATTAGCACATAGTTTGATTAATACTAGAGCTCCTTAATAATGATTTAAATAACATTTTTTAAATAACTAAGTTTTCATAAATTTGTTACGCCTATCAAATAATTATTGGTAACTTTTTTATTTTACAAGGCTCGCTATTTATTATATCGATATGTTCAACATGACCAAGTTGGATTAGCCGATTTCCAGGGTCTGATAAATCAATCATTAACTACTGGAGATTCATAGTTTTTTTGTTTAAAGAATGAGGCGATATTTGCGACTAGTCTGTGCAGTTGATGAAGGGGGGAGTGCTTACTCCTAAAACCAAATTGGACATTTGGAATAATTTTTTTATCGTTTAGTATTGGATACATTATTTTTAATATGATTTTTTCTAAGATTTTTGAGAAAGTAGGAAGTAAGCTAATAGGCCTATATGAAGAGGGTTTGATCAGGAGATTTTCCTGGCTTGTGAATTAGGATAACAACTAAATATTTCCAGGTGGAAGGGATATAGGACAAGCGAAGAATACTATTGTAGATATAAGTGAGAAATAAGATTGCTTTCTTAGGAAGATGTTTAGCGATAGTATTGGTTATAAGGTCGTGGCTAGGAGATTTTATGTTTTTTAAGTATTAATGATATTTTGGACTTCTGAAGGAGAGGTATGTTTTATTGGAAGACACGTTGGGAGAGTGTTCAAAAGAAAGGCTTCAATATTAGAGTGGTAGCTTCTACTAGGTAAATTTGGGTGTGGTGAGAATCTATTCTCAAGGTCGGATGCGAATAAGTTTGCTTTGTCAAGATTAGATGATGCTAGAGAGTTATCAGGATATCGTAAGGTAGGTATTTTAATTTTATACTTTATTATATTTTTAGTGGCTTTCCAAAGTGAATTGTCAGTGTTAGAGATAGATTCCAAGTAATTATGAAATTTGTCAGAATTATACTTCCTGAGAATATTTTTTAAAGAGTTTTTGTGTGTATTAAGATGCCTTCTATTACTTGGAAAGTGAGTTCTTTGTCAAATGCGGAGGGCACGACGCTTTTCTGTTATGAGTTGTGTTATGTGTAGGGGTAAGACTGTGGTTGTGTGAGTGGTAGATGGGTTATTTTGGGATGCGTCAAGTGAGTTGAAGTTGGAGGTTAGTTGGAGTTTCGTTTAGGGTGAGTATTATTGGTGTGTGGTCGGAAGAGAGGTCTGAGGAACTAGTAATTGTGAATTTTATATGACTGGGGAGCGTAGTGATAAAAGAGTCCAGAACGTCAGGTTGTCTGTTGGCATGTGAAAACTAATATGTAGGGCAAATAGGGGAAATTATTTTAAGATTGTGATCGAGGATAAATTTATTGAGATTTGGACCTCTGGTATTAGGTTGGCTAAAGCTCCACCGGGGATGTTTAGCATTGAAGTCCCCACCTACCAGGAAGTGATTACCGAGGGAATTAAAGAAAATATCAAAATCATTACGGTTTATTTTTGTGCCGAGACGGATTTAAGTCGATGAGATAGTGGTGGGGATATGATTTAGAGTTAGCAGAATGTTAGTGAACTGAATGACGTTATTTTGATATGGTGGTAGAATGGTATGTTTAATGTTAGGCTTTAATAGTATTGCAGAACCCGCATGGAATGAATTATCAGGATAGTTACATTGAAATGTAGAATAGCCAAAAATGTTCAAGGAAGAGTTTGGTATCAGGTGTACTTCACTGATGAGTAAGATATCAATGGAATTTGTTGAGAAAAAAACACAAAGTTAATTTTTTTGACGTAATAATCAATTGGCGTTCCATTGAAGGATTGAGGTAGAGTGAGGAATATTATTTGATTTATTTACCATTGGACAGCATTAGTTTTTCTATTAGAGTAGTAAGTAAAGAGATTAGTGGATTGATGGTGGCTTGAAAATTCTTAAGAAAGAGCGCCATTTGATTGGCTAGGTAGTCAGGATTTTGAGAAGTGGTAGGAGGGATGTCTTGGCTTGGTAAATCAATTGTTATAGCTTGAGCATATGATTTTTAGGTTGGGAGTTCATACTGGAAGTAGAGTTTAAATAATTAGGTTTAACATTAGAGTTTGCTTGTTTTAGGTTATTATGTATTGGTTTAGATTTCTTGAGATGGTGATCAGTTTGAATTTTTTTGAACACAAGGCAGCCTTTGTAATTGGCCGGGTGATCTCCACTACATAGTGCGTATGTAGCTGGTTGGCTGGGTTATATCCAACTAAAACATACCGTAATGCCGGACGTACTTTTTGAATCTTCCGTAAACTAAAGCAAGCTAAAATGTTCTATCTGCCATATTATCATAATACGTAAAATCACCGAGAAATGAAAACTGAACATTATCAATTTGGAAACTGCAAAAGTATATTGAATGTTAGTGACCACAAGTTTTAATTTGGATTCTAATAGACAGCCTGTAACCAATTTTATACAAATGTATGCACCCTATGCTAAATTTAATTATAATTTACATCAAAATAAACTTCCAAGTGTGTAATCTATAGGTAAAAAACGTATACATTTTTACGAGTCTTTAAAAGTCGCTGTTTTTTGCGTTTAAGCCAATGCGGCATCACGTCTACGTCTTTGCTGTACGTAATTAAAATATTATAAATTTGGAGATCCAAGACTTGCATGTCGTTTTCGGTTCGATCAGGGTGTAGCGAGATGACTTATTTTATAATAATAACAAAAATAAAAAGACTACAATTTAGTTTTTTTTTTCATAATTATATATTACAATATAATAATAATTTAAATAATTGCAAGTGGGTGTCCTTACACTTATTGCAATAATAATAATAATTCAACTTATAATAATGAACAAAATATATGACAATAAAATTAAAATAAAAATAATAATAATAATAAGGAAGACAAAGCTCCCGTTACCTCGGTATACTCGATTTCCGTTGGATTCTATCCCTCGCTACCGTAGACTTCCTACTTCTATGGTCACTATGTTTAAAAAATGTAGCAATGGCTAACATATAATTTAGCATATACAAACTTCTAAGAAGTAGTTAAGTAGTTATGATTATAATGGATGTAATTGTTCAAGATACTTCATACAATAATTGTAAGTATTTGTTAGGGCTGGATCAAGAAGGAGGAGACTATAGTCCAGAGCTGCAAGTTGAAAGTGGCCAGAGTCGGATTGGCCCGGACCGCAAGTCTGCGATCGCGGACTTGGCCCCCGGCTAGTTTGGGCCCCTGACTTCATGTTCAATATTCAAATTTTAAAATTTTTAATTTAACTGTATTTAATCAAGTCTTAGCATTAAAGGACTCCTTATTGCGGTACAGTAGTCTGAAAAATATTTAGACCATTGCTACACGGTACCTTTTTTTCGGAAATAAATTGATTTTAGTATAAATATAAAATATTGTTTACGTCATTGCAGTCGAACCACTATAGATAAAATGGTCTTGTGTTCACAAAATTAATTATATTCATATTATATATTATATAATTTTATTGTAAAATCGGTTTTTCCCAAATTGCTTTGGGGGTCAGTGATAATTATTTTACATCTGTAAATTCGAATGGTTTTATTTGTTTAGTCGAATTTTGGTCTATATTAAGATCATATTACTTATAACTACTAAACACTTTTAAAGTTGATAATAGTTTATGACTCTAGTGAAAAAAGTTTATATGATTTAATTTCAAGTGAATTTCATAAATTAACTTTAGATATTTTTAAAATTATAGGTTGCTCTTTCGATGGAGCAGCTATCATGAAAGGGTCCTATAATGGTTAACAAGTACATTTAAAAAACAATAATCCAATATATGTATACACACATTGTGTAGGGCATGTACTGAATTTGGTTATGGTCGTCATCTGAATGTTGCGTGCATGCAGAATTTCTTTTTAGCTTTTTAGTACAACAACCCTCAATATTTTTATCAGATTTCTATAAAAGAATGGTTAGGAATTAAAAATTAAGGAGATTAAATTTAATTGGTGCTACACGTTGGTGGAGAAAAAATAAATCATTAAGCTCTATTATAAAATATAATGAGACTGACAAAAAATTCTAGGTTTTTATAATTTTTAAATTTTTTGCTGAAAATAATTTAAAATAAGTCTACATTTCATACAAAAACAAAATTCACTGCTCGCACTTTACTACTACAAAATAGTTTTATGTGATTACAACCGCAGCAATTTATCAGGACATATTCAATATTAGCTCGCCTATTTCTTAATTTCTTCAATCTCCATCGTTAAACTATTTTACTGCTTTTAATATAATTAAAAATTTGCATAAAAAAATTAGATCTAGAAGAGATAATGCTAATAGTATATTTATTAAACTTTATTCTGAAGTTAAACATTTCATTATAAAAATAAATAAAGATTTTGAATTAAATGGTAGTAATTTCGCTATAAAAAATGATTTTAATAGGGGAAAATCTGTAGAAAGAGTATCAAAAAAAAAAATAAAAATATGCCTGGTAAAGATGCAACTGATGAACGACCAAATACTTCATTAATTGATAGGCTTAACATTGAAAAATTTAATTATATACATGATGTTTGTACAAATAACTTGGATAAACGATTTATAAGTAATTCAAAGTTGCTCAGTGATTGTGTTTTTCTGGATCCAAAAAACCTTGATTCTATAAAAAATAAAATACCTGCAAATGCGTTACTAGAACAATCACTTCTAACAACTATTGATCAGTTTTACTTTATAGTATGACTCTATTACTAAATCTTTTAAAGATAATTTTAAATTTCTAACTGAAGACGACCAATTTCCTATTCATGAACATGGACTAGATTTAGATCAAGACGAAATATCTTTTATTGGTTCATCTAATGATTGAAAAACATGCCATAAGTGTTTATGGTGTGCCTTCAATGTGTTACATAATATAGTTTAACACTGGTTGTTTCAACAATATACATTATACATATAAATTTGTATTAATGTTACCGTATACACAAGTTACTTGTGAAAGAACATTTTCAAAATTAAAAAAATATCACTAATACTGAAAATGTAATCGATAATGTTGGAAAAAGTTCTAATGAACTTTCAAAACTATTGTTTTTAAGTTGTAATGAAAAAAAATTATAATTTTAAATTTTAAATTATTCATTTATTTATTTTAAGTTTATAGTAATAAATATAGACGTATTGTAATCAATTTAAGTCAAATATTCATATTTGATAAGGTCAAACAAATTGCTAACAATTATTTTATAGTATATAAAATAATATGTATTATTTAGTGTGTGAATAAAATATTAAATTGTTATCTTCAATGTTCATCAATCACCATTATAACAAGTTTTTTTATATGCAATGTTAGTGTAATGTTAGTGTAATTTAATCCAGTGGTGGATCTGAAGCTTGTTTAAGGAGGGTGCAAATAGGAATATCTTATTTATATATATATATATATAGCAATAAAAAAAATCCGAAGGAAGGGGAGCAATGGTCACGTCCCCCCCCCCGACCTAAGGCTTAAGGGCCCTTTGATCAGATCGCGGATTGGGCCTTTTGACGCCAGTCCGACCCTTTAAGGGGCCATAATGTGTTTTATAATCCTTGGCTAACAAATATAAAATACTGTTGTATCAATTAATTGTGATTATACTACAATATACAAATATACTATACTTATTTAAATTACCTTATATTTATTACAAATTACCAAATCTGAATACCAAAAAATGAAATTGTATTGGATGAAAGAATCTCACCAAAATTAATAAATCTTCTTATATATGACCACTGTAGTATTGGAGGGTATCCGGGGGTATAAGACGTATACCAAATACGCTATTTTTATCCATAGCGTATAGCTTATGAGAAATTGATGATACGCGGGTATACGGCCGTATCTAGCGTATAGCTTGTAATTTGACAAATATAAATAATACAACTTTTGGTTATATTTATGACGTGATTCGGTATCGAATATATAATTATTATTATTTTTATTTATTTATTTTTTTTTTATGAGAAATTCAAATTTTTTATCATTTAGCAAGTTTTCATTAGAAAAGTGGGATCCCAAAGACTATGTGAAATTGTGGATGATAAATCATAGATCAGCAAAAGACACTAGAAGTAAATTATGTAACCCAGCTGTAAATCCGAATAGTAAAAACAAAATAAGTTTTAGCAGAATATTGATAAAAAAAAAAAAGTAACAATGATCTATTTTTTTTAATTAAATTTTTTTTGTTTAAATTTTTTTGTCAATGTGAAAGTAATAAATGTGATATAAAATTCAAGCAAAGCGTGAAATTTTTTATATGTCATATTATAAATTTATATCATAAACATGTGCATTCTAACTTTAAAAATAGAGATATGAAGAGTGGTTAAATTAAAAATCAATACCCACTTAATAAAATAATTAGTCCATTTGTTTAGCATGTAGAAGTATTATAAAATAAATACAAAAGTATAATAGTGTATCAGGTTTTAAGTGAATATTGTTCAAGCGAAACGAGAAAAAAATTTTTTAGTTCCTACCACTTGATAGTTACTATATAAAATAAAGCGTATACCCATGATTTATTTTAGCAATACATCACTGTATATGACCATAATCTGACTCTGATATGGCTATACTTGTGCACGTTAGGTATACAGATACAATATTTTATATAATATATAAATATATATATTATTATATATATTATATATATATATATTTATTACGTGTAGTAGTTATAAATATATATGTTTAATACTATCTATGAATAATTTATCGTACAGTAAATATGTGCGATTTCGCGTACTAGGAAAAATAATTTTTTGAAATTATTCAATACAAAAATTCGCTTAAAATATCCATGTATAATCTAGGTAGCAAATAAAATATTTAAACGTAGAAATATAACTCATGTATTTAGTGGGGAGTGCGGTACTATCGCAATCATTCGATCAATCGATATAATGTGACAAACATAATTACAGGCTATAGTAAAACAACGGCGCTGAAAATTATCAAATAGAATTGTGAACCTGTGAACCGGATAGAACTCAATGATGATGAAATTCAGATAGTGGTGGGCACAAGCTACGGATTCACACGGGCGTGACTAAATTTTAGTGATGACTAATTTCAGTACAACAAATTAGAAAATACGGATATTGTTATCGTCATTATGTTTTACGAGTACATTATTATGGCTGATGTAACTGTTCTGGAGAGTTGCATTAGTATACATTACTGTTTTTAAAATCAGATAAATATTTATAAATTATTATTGAATTCTATACAAAACGAGAAAAATGTTGTACACAGCGACAAATTGTCTTTTATTAGTCTATTTAACTTAGTATGTAAATTAAAGTTATTATTATGTATTTTTTTTAATTTTTTATTTTTTACTCAATAAGATGATATGCATAGTCGTATAGATTCACAGAGCACTAAATCTGAATCTGGCAGGCCAATAATTGAGCAATCATTGAGTTATGTATTATAATAATGTATATAACTAAAATTAATATAAAAGTAATAAAAATAGTTTTGTAAAAAATACATATTATTTTAATACAAGAAATTATTTTTATAAACAATTACAATTGAAATCAATTAAGTCATAAACTTTTCAAATATAAATATAATTATTTTATTTTGAATATTTATCTATTAAATTATCAATATTTAATTGCGAAAAAAATATTTGAAGGGGCTCAAGTCTCAGTTTTCATTATTTTTCTCCACGCAGACATATAGTTGAATAGAAATTTATTATAGTAGATAATATAAATAATAGTTTATAACATGTATATATATATATATATATATATATATATTAATTTATGATAAGTATTAACAGTAGACAACAATTAATATTTAATACTACCAAACAAATGTATTTAACTGTTAATATCAGTTGTGGATTGAATGATAGGATAAGTGGCAAGTTATATAGTAGCAATCTTACTATATTATTTGTCAGGTGTGTATTTATACGTTTTTTTGGAGACTTAATATTTTTACTACGACGTACTTCAAATGTATTTATTTCACAAGATAAATTATTATATTAATTATTTTATAGTACTAGGTAAATCAACAATGGGTTATAACCCATTGTTGATTCATCTAAATAATATTAAACTTAAATTTTATAAAAATATTAAGCGATATTTTTTTTTCTAAGATCGTTAAAATTTGGAGAAGGTTTGAATACCCTAAACCTCCTAGATATGTCCCTGTTGAATAATAACTTCAATGCTGATTTTTATTAAATGTAATAATTTAATAGTACATTAAATTTATGCAGTGGCAACCTTATGTGTGAAGGGTAATGAGGGTTATCATCCCCTCACAAGATGGACTGCCTTACATAGTAATTAGCCAATTTTATAATGTATATTAAATTACTTGACATTTTTTTTGTATTTTGTGGCCCCATAGTATATAATTCGAGGTTCGAGGCCTGTGTGCAATGCACCTTTTGCACACTCAGATTTTATGGCACAGTGTATACAATAAAATTATAGAAAAATTCTTGGATAAAAATTGAAATGGGCCAAAGTAAATTAGTAGGTTTGGCGCTTTTACATATTCATAGGCAGATTGCGTTAAATGTTGAAAAAATAATAGATCGTTTAGTTAAGAACAAATGATGTAGAGATTTTGGTTATATAAACCAATAAAATACATTTTTATAGGTACTATGATTTGTTTTTAATGATGAACAGAGGCGTATTTTAGGAGGACGAAGGAGGCGATCGCCCCCCCCCCCCTTGAATCCGTCTTTAAGGAATCGATCATATGTGAGATACACATTTCAATTTTTTTAATGTAGATCATTTTATAACGATACTTACTGCCCATACTAAGTGAAAAATCAAATAAAATACAAGCGTAACTTTAAAAACACAAACAGGAGTTAAAAATGAACTACACAAAAGTCGATTCTAAATAGATCCGGCATTAGTAGTTTAAAAAAAAAAACCACAAATATTAAGGATTCACCTGATTTAAATATTACCAAAAATTTAACTTGTAAATTTTGAGCCTGAATTAAAGAAAAAATTTGAGCTCCTACCCTAGAAGTAAGTCTAAATACGCCCCTGATGATGTAGAATTTCAGTAACTCAAATATTTTATGGAGGAGACTAGCCTTAAGTTCCAAAAGATGAAAAATAATGGTTCTACAATCTGTATCTGAATCTCATGTAAATAATTATTAATTGTTTTATTATTTTGCCCTCTTTCCATAGCCAAGGTCTGGTGCATACAGTGGCGTATTTATGGGGGGGGGCTGGGGGTTCCCTCTCCCCCAAAAAAAAAAAAAATATTTGAAAACGTCAAATTTTAAACATATCTGTAATACTATATAATAATATATATAATATCAGTAATACTATACTATATAATAATTTTAGTTTGTTTATTCAATAAAGTACTCGTATTAAAGAATAATGAAAAAAAATATTAATAAATATCTTAGTCCGTGACTATCATGTCTTGTCAGTTGTCAACAGGCCCGTATTTAAAGTGGGGGGGGGGCACGGGTAGGCATATTCCCAGGAGTGTTAAGTCTCAGGAGCGGCAAAATATTTTAGCAAAATTAATTTTAAAAATAATGTACCTAATTGTTTTACCAAAGTCTCTGATGTCGGGAATAGGTGACCACTTAAATATTAATACAAGAAAATAAAAGGCAATATAATATAGAACGATAACGGACCAAAAGGCACCGCCGTACTATTATTTGTAAAAAACAATAAATCATACAATGTTGGGGAACGGGCGCCCAAAGGTTGTGGAAAATAATAATAATAATAATAATAATAGTGGTAATATAAAATATATAAGTATAACAATAAAACGAGGTGCCGTATGGGCAATAATAGAATAATTAATGATAATTAATACCAAAGTGTAATATTGGCAATAATACAATAAAAGGCACGACCTGATCGGTTGACCACGACCAAAACACCCAAGCTGACGTTGCCCTCTGGATCGACCTGACCAAACGGCTACTGTCCGCCGCAAACCCACGTACCGCGGCACCACAGGACAGACGATAACGGCCGTCGATAATTTCGCACTTCGGTTAATTAAAACACAAAAACATTCTAAGTGTAATGTCAATATAAAAATAGATGGTTTGTAAATCTTTGGATTTATCGACAGTACTCGACCGTTACCGAGATGTGTGTGTGCCATGACGCCGTGATTGGCGATTTATATTTTTTTTTGAGATACACTTTTTATTTTGTAAAGAAGTTTCACTTCAAAAATATTAGATAATTATTGAAAATATAAAAAAATTAGCCGCCCTCTCATATTCAGCTGCCCAGGGCAACAGCACCCTGTAGCTCCCCCTTAAATACGGTTCTGATTATTACCACTGATTTTAGAACTTACAGATTATCTGTATTGTACATTTGGTAATAAATGGGTATACGTTGTTGTTTAGGTACGTTTGAAAACCATTATTTTTTATCATAATATTATTTTAATATTTGAAGATAGAACAAAATGTGGACAAATATTATATGTTTTTAAAATAATTTTGTAGAATTAATTAGTATAATTCCACGCATTGTACGTATAGTCGTTTTGGCTCTTGCTTAAATTTATATCTATATTTATAAATTGGAAATAATTTTAAGTGAACGTGATAAAGAAATTATTATTTACCAAAATTATAAATTTTCTTGTAAAGAACTTACCTATATGCTTTTCAGTTAGGTAGTTAAAAATTCTCTAGTGCTATTGATTTATACTTTTTTTATATCAGCGCAATAGATGTATATTATACAGATAGTGTCCCAAAATTGGTGCAATTGATGAACACCAAAGGTCTGGAGACGCCCCTGAATTAATGTACATAGATAATTTACTCATGATAATATTATCAATTTTTAATTTCTACAGCAAAATTAATTTTTAAGTTATAATTTAATAAATATAAAAAGTAACACATTTATTTTAAAATATTAAAGTTTATATTAAAAAATTATAAACAAAAAATATGGCAATTTTTATAATCTATATCAAAAATAAGTTCTTAAAACAATTTGATTCAAATTTCTCAAAAAAAAAATTAACAACAAATAAATTACTCTATTTTCTACAGTTTGTAATACAATCAATAAGTTTTTAGTCTACATACATTTTTTATGTTATATTAAGTATACATTTTAGTAACTATAGTTTATTTTATGAAAATTATGTTCAAAACATTGCACTAATAAAAAATAAAATTATATTTTTGAAGATGTAAACAATTATAAAATTATATTTTACAATTATATTTTAATAATTCAAAGTAATTTATTAGCAATTGTTTATAATTATATAACTCTAAAAACTAATTTATTATTAATTTATAATTATTTTTATAGTAAAAAAGTTAGTAATTGACTTCTTTGATGTTAAACAAATAATTTAAAAATGTCTTTATTAGCTAAGATTGCAAGAAGGAATTTTTTTTTTTTAAGATTTGTTAAAAAATATTAATAAAAGTACTGAAGGCATCTAGAATATAAAATAAATTATTAGCATTGTACATAGTTATTTATCATTTATAAATAAAACAATAATAACAGAAGTAGTGTCAAGCAGTATTAAGATAGTTTATCTTGTTTCAAAAATTAGTCACATAAATATAATAATAAATTAGTTTATCATTTATCTTTGAATGTTTAATTTATGAGGCTCTATCAAACTTCACTCAACTATAAAAGTATAAAACATACTTAGAAGGATTATGAGAATGAGAAAATAGGTTTAATAAAAAAAAAAAAATGGTATAACAATAGTAGTAGTTGTAAAAGTTAAATTTAAGTTAAACAAGTGAGGATATTAACAAGACATTTTTATAAAAATAAAGATTAGTTTTTTTTCTTCTTCTGAAACTTATTTAAACAACACCATGTGCTGATAATTGTTCAATACATTCATCTAAAAAACCATGATGCATTCTGGTATCAAAATCAGTTTTGTGAATAATATTATTCCATGCAACAACATCTTCATTTCCAGTTGTCATTGAAAGTCTAACTGTAAATACTAATTGTCTTTCAAACGCCTTACTTAACAATGATAATACACGTCTTCCCTTTTCCGTATCTGGCAAATAACATATTCTTGGAAAACCAAGAGCATAATATGGACGGCCAGGATGTGGATGTTCTTCACCTTGAATTCCAGAAGATATTCTGAAAATAATTGTATGGATATAATAAATAATAGTATTGTTTTCATCAAAATACTTACTCATAAGTGATTTGAATAGTTCTTGTACTACCATATCCAGGTAATGATCTATTTAAATATGTCCATTTCATAGCACCTGGGGGTTGATTGCCTCTTTTTTCTCCGTAGACTTTCAAACAAACTGGGCATTGAATATACATCCACTAAACAGCATTTTTCAAATTAAAATATTTTGACACACGTAGAATTTTATTTTTTTAAAGATATTAATTTATTATTTTAACCTGATTAGAATGTGGTTGATTGTTTAAAACAGAGTTTAGACATGTAAGATGCATTCGATGTTGACAAGTGCTTAAAGCTATAACTAAACTTTTGTTTGAATTATTAGATAATATCAGTGGATTTTGACAAAATGGACATAATGAGTCAAGTCCTGGCCAAAAATCATCAACTATTTGAACATAGCGAGATAATTTTTCACTTACAGAATTTATTCCTGAAAATATTGAAAATATTTAAAAATTAAACAATATTCTGAGCAAAAATTTTTTTTTAAGGAATTTAATATTATTTATGTTTGAAAGGGTAATAATATATAATTATAATGCATAAATATAAAACAATACTAATAAAACTGAATAAAATCTTAATCATTGTTCTTCTTTATCAAAATTATAACGTACAAATAATAATGGAAAAAATGAACATGTGCATTATTAAAAAAAAAAAATGTTCTACTGTATATATTAAATAGTGAATTTTTAAAGTTCAATGTGTCATAAAAATTGATTAAAATTTACTGTATTTAGTTTTAAAATAAATAAGAAAGCTGATATAAGTTGACAGTTACATTTTTTAAATTTTTTTAGTAAAATGTTTGTAATCCATCAAATCAACATATTTTAAATTGTAAGAATTTTAAATATTAAATAATTAGTACACTGTAAATGAATACTAATAAAACATACCAACTACAGATTGAGTACTACTATCATCTGATTTCTGTTGATATTCAAATGCATCATCACTTCCAATACTACCACCAGAGTAATCTAGAAGGTCATACTAAAAACAAAAATAATTTATTACAATTAATACAATTAAACATTGAAATAAAATATATTATAAACATTACTCTTGATGTACGTAATTCATGACTGTCATGACTTAAGTAAGTTGAAACTGTATCTACACTAGGACGTCTACCACTTTGAATACTACTAGAGTCCAAATCTATTATAGATGAATCTGATTTAATTGATTCACTATAGCTTTTAGTTGCTGTGGTACCTATTGGCCATTGAGCTTCTCTAGACATCGACGAAGGATTTTTGTTTGCTGAAAATATTTAGAAATTGTTGTTTATTTTCAATATTCTAAACTTTAAAGAGAAATAATTAAGAATATAAATAGAGCAACATACCAAATATGCTTAATAAAGTTCGAGCTATATTGGTACCACTATGATGATTGTCAGGACCTACTTGTTTGTGTTTCTTATATTGCAATTGTTTTTTTGTAATTGTGTCTATATATTCTGAACTAGATTTTCTAATAGGTTCATTTTTCAGAGATAAATTTCTTATAGTATCAATAACAGCCCTATCTAAAATATCAGAAATAAATAATTTAATGAACTGAATGATTTGAAACATCAAGAACTTGCCATTAAATTGAATAACTTCATCAGACTGTATTTTCACAAGTGGGTAAGGTGCTTGGTTGACACGTCTGATATTACGTTTATACCCACTGTCGTTTCTTACTTGAGTTAAATTGCAAAAATTAATTGTGTAAGGGAAACCTAAATACGTCCTGCTTACATCTATAACTTGACACCCCTAAAAAAAAATCTAAATAAAGATATTGTCAATAAATCAACTTGTACGGAACTTACCATTGCCCAAGCAGTTTCTAAAAAACACTGAGATTCCATATCATATGTATGCCATTCTCCAGGTATATCCCCAGCCCATTCCCACCTTGCTCCTTTACCAGGTAATGCATTCGCTGGATAGTAAGATCTTCGTACAGCCAGAAGTGCACCTAGTGTTATCATCATTATGATTAGTCCACAAACTAGATGAGTTTTAACGGTAGTAAACAAAAAAATGTATTACCTTCGTTTTCTTCAGAACACTGGTACATAGTGCGTAAATTGACAAACGATGATTCCATATTTGGGTCAGCATCTCTCAATATTACTCGAGTGAGTTTCTTGAAATGAGCTCTTTCCAACAACTGGGCAACTTCGGGGCTGTGTGGTTTCCATCGGCCATTACGGTTTTCCCATTCCCACACAACCACGGCATGTCCGAGAGCCATTTTTATCAATCAAAATCTAGACTGATTTAATTATTGCCGTTTTCTAGGGCACCGAGACACAGTGAGATTGCGATCGGCGATATCCATGTCACGGCCAGAGCAGAGAAAACATTTTACATAATTGACGATAGCCGTGATAGCTCATTATTGTATATTTAGCACACATCGAGTAATATTAGCTAAAACTAAAAAACCAAAGTAATTTCGTACATTCCTGGTGGTGCGTATGTAGGGCTACGGTGTAGCTGCTCGTTTGTTGTCGTTATGTTTACAACTATAGGTAGACGGCAGCGATAAGCCGATAACAGTGGATTGTCGAGCAGTGTTTCGCGCTCATTTATGTACTAACACCGTACGCGGAACACACTGGCATAGTGCCAGAACATATTATTATTATTATTATTATTATTGACAAAGATTACACCCGAAAAGTTTTTGATTACCTAAGTGACGACTTTAGCAGACGGTAGTCACTTGCATCCCATTATAAGCGTAGCACTCTAGTTAGAGCAGACGGACGTCACTGCTCACGTTGTATTCAATCCGACCCTGTGAGCCGCCCTTATTATTGCATATGCATCTAGGTATACGTCTTCCTTTATGTGCGCTGATAGAAGTCCAGTAGCGCCTCAATAGTTGCTCCAATTTGTCGTTCCATTATAGCAAAACTACGCCACTGCGTGACCAGGAACTGTAGTTGTAGACATGTCCGATGACCGACCGGAAAGTGCCGGAAGACGATGGGAAGCACGCGCAAGGGTAGATTACCCTCTACACTATCTTATATGGTTGCGGGAACACAAATTATTGGAAGAGAAACTGGACTCGATTAATGCCAACGGAGACCCTTCTAGCCAGGTATGCTAACATAGCGTATTTTCCGACGTACATTGGGTTAAAAATTGATTTTCATATGTGTTCATTTGATTAAATTACTTCGTTTTCAATAATTATTTACCTAACCCATTTTTATTCAATTGTGGGTACCCTTAAAACGAATACATTTATTATCCCCTTCATATTTAAAAAATAAAAACATTTTATGTTTAAAAAATTATTGAGATAGTTTAAAAATAATATATTTGAAATTGTTTTAAAAACCTACTTGAAATATACAAGTAAATAGCATTTTTGAAAAATTTTAAATTCTGAATCTATATCTAAGTTAAATTGTTTGAAATTATTAATTATACCTACATACAAATCTATTAAAGTACTAAAAGTTTTTTTTTTAATAATTTTATACTATGAATTGGTTTTGATAATAATAATAATATTTATTCAAATAAATAAATATTTTAACACCCTAAAGGGTAAGAATACAATGAGTGTAACTAAATATCGCTAAATTAACAATTAAGACAAATTGTTTACCATTAAATCAAATTAAACATCAATGTTTATATTATAAATACAATTTTTTAACTTATTTAATGAGTCGAAAAAAAAATCAAAATTATGAATTAAATTACATGATGTTGGTAGGCGGTACATTGGACTATTAGTAAAGTAATTATTTTTAGAATGAGGAATAGAAAATGAAGGGTTAAATCTTGAAATAAATAATCTTATAACAACTTGGTTTTTAAATTTAGCCAGGTAAAATACAAGGTTTTTTTTATTATATTTAAGTTTAAAAATGTTGATCTTATCTGTATTTATAGTTTACATTTTGTTTTCATAGTTCATTTTATTTCAATTTAGATAGGTACAATTTTTTTTAGAAATATTGATTATTTATCTTTTTATTAAAATTGTATGTTGTTTTAGTGCCTAATATCTAATTTTTAAACTAATTAAAATATTGATTGATGTTTCAAGTTGTAGTAATTTTGTTAACTGCAGTACATAAATACAATATTAATAAAAATTAATATTTATTTTTTTGAGAACTCCTGATTATTTATTAAAACTAAACATATACATACATAAATCATTATTTTAATCAAAATATAAATATATTTATGAAAAGGGCAATAATTAGTAACATTATTATCATTTAAACAAGTAAAATGTTATAATACAATTAAATTAATTAAATTATTACATAGCAATGGCTTCTTTAAAATAGTAAATCAATAGTTATGTTACATTTAAAATTTAATAGATATATTCTTTATATTATACTTTTTAATATTATCTTCTTAACTCTTAGAAAGATACTTAATATTTATTTTGGTCTTTTATTCATTAGTGTATGAAAAGAATGTCGTTTGTAAATGCCCGTTCATGTTCATATTTTGTGAATTACATGTGTGAACATTACTTGCTTTTTTCAAATACAACATGAAAGACGTTTATATTTTTAATGAAATTGAAAAATTTTCGGGATTCAAATTTATTTACCATTTTAAAAATATACATACAAATATTAAATATTGATAATAATATGTTTAAGTATAGATTATAAACATAAAGTAAAATATAGGTACCCAATACATTTTATAAAGGTCTCCTTTCATGGGTGACCGCAGGAAATTTATCATGGGGGGGGGGCATAATTAAATCGAACACCAAAAAGTATATTAAAAAAAATATATTCTTAGCAAACAATAAAATATATCAGAATTGTACACATTTTAATTGTTATCAAATAAAAACTGAAGTCTTAGCAGTTGTTCAATTGCAAAACTTGTTATTAATCGTTCAATTAATTTTTTCTAGGGGGGAGAAATTCCCCATCTTCTCCCTCCTCCGGACGCCTATGGTCCCCTTTATATAGAATGCAGGTTGTTGATGAATTTAAAATAAAAAAATTTAAATTAATGGCCAAATGAACGCGTTCATATTTATATAAAACTTGGACATTAATGTGTTAATTTAAAAAAAAAAAAATGAACATAATTGTGAACAAGTTAAATTCTTATGTAAATGTTCCATAAGATGCATTATTTATAATTTATTATAGTTAAATAATATAATCAATATTATTAAATTATATTTTAAATATTTTTATTTATTTATATGATCTTTTATAGATTTTAACCATTCTGTAATCTATGACAAAACAACAATTAACTATTCTGAATTACTTGTTATTAGATTATATTGTTGATATATTGATGTAATAAGAAGTAAATAAATAAGATACTTTCATTTTATATCTAAGTAGATTCTTGGATATTTTTTCTTAGTAAGTAGTGTATTATTATATATTTTTAACACAAATGTTGGCTATGGTTCATCATATGTCCTAACATTTTTTTTTAAATATTATTTTATTATTTATATAAAGCATCTCATTAGAAAGTTCTATAAGATTAGCAAACTTTTGGATCTTTAATCATTACATCATATTATGAATTACCAACTCTATAGAAAAAAACACACATCATTGACCAAAAACAATTGTTGTTTAAATTCTCTATAGCATATCTTGTCACTTTCGTCATATTCCAGCATACACCTCTGATAAAAACTAGTGACATACCAATTGAAAGAGTTTTTGAGGATACTCACATCAATTTAAGAATTTTTTTTTTTTTTTTTTATATTCTGATCATCCAAGTTGAAAATTTAAGTCTTACTCCCTTAATTTCAGGTCTAAGTTTGCATCAATAAAAATGCAGAACATTTTAGTTTAATTTGTTATTATAAGTGACTATTGAGTTACTATTTCAAAAATACTACCTTTAAAGCATTATAATATATATATATATATATATATACTTTTAATCTATAAATAAGCTGAAACAAAATATTTTTTAGAGAATATAATCATAACATTTTTAAACCAATAGCTTTTACCCAATTTACAATTTAATTTATATATTGTTGTATCAAATATTTCAGTATTATAAGTTTAATGTAACATATATATATATATATACCAATTAGTTTTTTTTTTAATATTTAATTTATTTATATCTTATTTTTAAATTAAATATTGATTTTATGATCAAATTGTAAAAGTTGTGTATTATATTCACGGATAAAATTACTAAATCTTATAATAAATATAATAATTGTATATATTTTATTTTATTTTATTTTAAATATATAAACAGGCAAGCCCAAGAATAACAAGTACAAATCAAGTAGAACAAGTTAACAGTAATACTAATAAATACTTAATATAATATTACTTATACTTAATTGTAATACTTATATATATCATTAAGTGACATATTATATATTAAAAACTTAAATCAATAGTACCTATAAGTAATATTAACTTAAATGTATTAATGGTTTATAGAGTCAACTTGAAAAACTAGATCCTAGAGGTCGTACTCCTTTGATGTTAGCTATAACCTTAGATGATATTCAGTCAACTCTATTATTAATAACAAAAGGCGCCAATGTCAATGTAAAAAATGATGAAGGATGGACTGGTAAAATAACAAATTATATTTAATATTATCATTAACTATCATTGTTATTTTTATAGCTATGCAAGAAGCAATTGCTACAGGAAATCCAGAAATGGTCCAGATTGTTATGGAACACAGGGATTATCAACGTCATTCTGATCGTGCTACATGTGTCTCTAAATTATTAAAATTACTTGAAGAATCACCTGATTTTTATGTAGAAATGAAATGGGAGTTCATTAGTTGGGGTTAGTTTTTTTTATTGTTGGTTATTATTATACATTTTTTAAACATTTTTCTATTTTTAGTTCCATTAGTATCAAGAATGTGTCCAAGTGATACATACAAAATATTCAAACAGGGATCAAAAGTACGAATAGATACAACATTGTTGGGTTTTGACCAGGGTAATTGGGAACGTGGAAATTTAAGTTATATATTTTTAGGTCAAAGTAAGTGTAACTAATAATTTATTTTTAT
The DNA here is from genome assembly GCF_003268045.1 of Sipha flava. Taxonomy (NCBI): domain Eukaryota; kingdom Metazoa; phylum Arthropoda; class Insecta; order Hemiptera; family Aphididae; genus Sipha; species Sipha flava. The sequence goes on along the minus strand of NW_020272857.1, from coordinate 1,373,284 downwards.
TTTTATGCATGGCTTCTATCATTAATGTTATGATATTACAGCTGCAACACTTTTCAAATCTAAACGAACTTTCATATTTCAACTTAGCCAAGGTTATATTTTTCATAAAAACAAATTATGATATTTTCTAGAATTTAAATGTCATACTTTCCTAAACTATAATTTTCTTAGCTTTTGATTTTAAATATTACATAATTAGTAAAAGTTAAGTAAGTTTGTTTTGCATTTGAAGTTAGGCAATTATTACCTTGTATTTAAATTTTATTTAGAAATAATTTTAAAATTACCTTTATATTTTTGTATTTATTCAATTTAATTTCATTATTATATATATATGATGTATTATTATTTTATTTTTATCCTATATGTAATAACTAGGGCTCGGATTTTTATACAAATGCATATTCTTCTACTATTCACTTAGAATAATTTTCTTACATGCATTTTGATTATAAATGTTGACGTTTCGTAATGTGTAGAGTTTAGGGTTAATTTTTTTGTTTTGCATATTTTTGCATATTTGAATGAAAATGTATATTTATTGCATATTTCTTGATATTTGCATAAATGTTGCATATTCTACAATTCGTAGAATTTACGTCTGTAAAGATTTCTACTGTCCATTGTAAATAACCCATTATACATCAATAAACGATCGTCAAACGACATCATCGTTTTCGACGGCCGACGAATAACAACTAATATTGGATATTTTATAATAAAGAGTTAAAAAATGAGCTCGCCGTCATTATAACATACTCTCAGTGTTTAATAGATACAATAACAAAACTAGAGAAATCAAATTTACTCTAAGAGATAGTTTATTGTTCATAGAAAATATTAAAATTAAATTCGAAGAAGGAGGGCCAGGGATAGATTTCGCTAGATCTAAACTTAAAAATGTGTTGTCAAAAAATCGTGGATATTATGCATTGAAAAAAATTAATGGTTTAATTAACGGCGAAGTAATTGGATGTGGTGAAAACGAGGAACTGTCAGTTGAAGATTTATCGAGTGTTAAATATGCACCAATTGTATCTTGTGACGTGGAAAGAAGTTTTTCCAAATACAAAAGTATGCTTCGAGATAATCGTAAGAGTTTTCAATTCGAAAACTTGAAATCCTATTTATTAATTCATGCTGGTACTCGTCCAGTAATAATAATTTACAATATTTTTATACTTACACAATGTCATTAAAAATATTATTTTGCATTTTTTTTTTTTTTTATAAACAATTTTTATACATTGTTATGTATAAAAATTGTTTATTATTAATTGTATATTGTTAATTTGTAAGAAAAAATCACTTTGCATATTTTTTGCATATTTATGATATGAATCTGCATATTTTATAGATTTTTATTGTTTAAAAATCCAGGCCCTAGTAATAACATACCAAGTGGTAATGATACAAATATGACTATTCAAATGATCTAACCTATGGTTATTATTAATTGAAAATGTAGGTTGCTGTTTAATAAAAAAGTAGTATATTTTCTTATATATTACTTACCTTTAAACTTATAATTTAGATTTAAAACCTAAGGTTTTACTTATTTATACTTAATTTTAATAGTTATTTGTATTATTTAATTTACAATTAATTAATGTTGATTTTGTTTGATTATTCAAATAATTTTAAATTAATTAATCAAGTGTATAATATTTGGTTTCGTCAGGTCAATCAGCTACATTTCTTGAGGTAGATCATGAAGCACACAGGGTATATGTAGAAGAAATACAAATGATACCATTAGATCAGGGTCTTGAGGTGATGCGCCCATCAGATGATACCATAGCTAGTAGACTGTCTGCTCCTATTGTTAGTTTTGATGTAGATACAAAAAAAATAAGTTTTGAAAGGTATTTTATTTAACGTTATAAGTAATATTGAAGAATAAAAATTTTAAATTCTTATTATAGAAATAAAAGTGGTATTTGGGGATGGCGGCAAGATAAATCAGAAATAATTAATGATTATAGCTGTAAAGTTTTTAATGCAAGTAATGTGGAATTTGTTACTAAGTCAAGAACAGAGCATATGAATGAAACAGAAAAAACTAAATTAATTAATACAAAAAATCCTATACAATCAATTTTAGGCTCAAGTGAAGAGAAATGTGTATGTTTAAATTAAAATTTAATATTTAATTAACTTATATTAATATTGTTTTCTTTTTAGCCAATTAAACCAGAACTTGAAGTTACTATGGCTGAATATTTTGATGAATTTATTGATATTAGAGGTAAATATATACGAAAACCAATTGAGCAAACTACAAAAGTTACAAAGATCAAGGTAAGTGTAACATATAGGACCTAATATAAAATCATGACTCCAACTATTTTTAGGCCAATTTATGGCTTTGTGAAGATTACCCTCTTAGTTTAAAAGAACAAATCATGCCAATTGTTGATTTAATGGCTATTACAAGTTCTCATTTTGCTAAACTTAAGGATTTTATTGAAATGCAGCTTCCATCAGGATTTCCTGTGAAAATTGGTATAAGATTATTATAATTCATATATATTACATACTCATTTGCTTATTGTGTTATAGAAATTCCATTGTATCATATTTCCAATGCCCAAATTACTTTTGGCAACTTATTTGGGACAGATAAAGCTATAGAAGGTGTTCAAACATTAGATTCAAATGGAAAAATGTTTTGTGTTGTTGAAGATTCTGTATTTGTCCCTCCTAGAAACTATGTAGTTCTTGGTAAAATATAATTAATTTAACTTAAATTATGTACATTTGTATTTATTACATTTTTACATATTTTAGGTGCTGAACAAAGACGTCAAATTGGTATGGACAATGATGAAGAACTGCTTCAGTTTGCTGTTCGGCAGAGTTTGTTAGAAACTGGAGCTGAAGAAGATCAGGTTATCTGTTATCATAATTATTTTTAGTTCTTAAAATTTAGAAAATAATGTTACGTATCATTATATGAACAGGTAGATATTTGGGAAGCATTACAAGTTCAAAGGCCGAATACTCCCAATGACCTGTATTTTAATCCAGCTGATGAAGAATTACAAAGGTAAAATAATAAAAATAATTTTTAACATATGTTTTTCTAAATAAAAATATATTTAAACAGGTTACCATTTAAAAAAAGAGGACTTTAAAATGCTTAATTATTTAATTTAATCCCACTAATCTATTTTTATCAAGTTGTTAAATATTCTCTAAATTAATTATTTCCTCAAATCCTAATATGGTATAATATGATACCTTTGCTTGGCTTTTATGAACATTTAGTTGATTTCCTTGTAGAGCAATCCATGCAAGTTTGACTGAGTGTGCATTTATGCCTGCGGTTTCACAAACTGATGCTCCAAACTTAGTAGATGATGCAACAACTGATGATGCTGATGATGATCTTAAAGCGGTATTGAGATTATCTATGGAAGAAAAACGACAGGCTGAATTACAGGTACAAATGGAAGAAGAAATGTTAGAAAAGATTTTACAATTGTCATTGACCGAAAAATAACAGATATATAGATTAAAATTTGTTTTGCTTAATTATATTTAACTCTGTGGCCCAATAAAAATGTATGAAAAATCGAATGATAAAAAAATAAGTGATCTACTAAAATAGATTAATAAATCTAAAAAGAGTTTTGATTTTAGGTATATTTTTTTACCCCGATAAAAGTTTTGATTTAAATACTTGTAATATAAATTACCATATCGGGTAATTAACTTTACAGTGTTTAACAATCACCTCGCCGATTATCAACTAAATTTGTTTAATTTAAATAACAATTAACAATGGTTGTGTTTTATTTATGTGGAATGTTATTATATATTATATTTTATATATATAATGTCCGGCCAATTATTATTCTAATTATTAAATTTAAATCACTTTTTAAAATTTCTAAATAATGTTACATATTTTGATTTATAGAAAATATGTTAATTATTTTAAGTAATTCATCTTTATTTTGATATTTAAAAAAATTATTTGTGTATTAATCATTTTTTGTGCATTTATATTATTGAGTAAGACTTAAATTCATTTAAACTAATAAACCTAGTGTAATATTGGCAAGCTTATTATGATGTTTATCCTATCGTCGTCCGCGGGAATAAATCTCCTATGTGATAAAATGCTACTTTTCTATAGAGACAAAAGAATTATTTATCTAGTTAGTTATCTATCTCCACACGACACTAACCTATACACAAACGATAATACCTCCAATGTGACTGCCAATCATAATTTTATTCACATAGGAAGTATTTATAAATTGTTGTAAAACGTCGTAGCTTAAGTATTCACATTGGAGGTATTCCATAAATGTTAATTATGTTAATAATTATAAAATTATGATTGGCAGTCACATTGGAGGTATTATCGTTTGTGTATAGGTTAGTGTCGTGTGGAGATAGATAGATAAATAACTCTTTTGTCTCTATAGAAAAGTAGCATTTTATCACATAGAAGATTTATTCCTGTGGACAACACTATGCTTCTCTGCAAGTTATTTTAAAACTATTTATACTTTAATCGTATTTTATATTACATGTTATACATTTAGTTATTTATTATTACTGTTTATATTATTATTTTGTTATACTCCTATTATACAATTGTATTATTTGCATATATACATACAATCCTATTTACACTCAGTTTTTGAAAAACATTCAGTTATTTTTAAAAATATTTATTTCAACACTTTTCAACAAATAAAAAGCGATTAAGTGTAGCTAGTCAGAAGTTAAGTCATTTTTGTCTTTTGTGTTGTTGATTATATTATATTATTATATTAATTCATGTAATATATTTATTATTTGTTTTGATTCATTATTCATAGTAAGTTATATTTCTCAATCAATAATATACTCCATAATGTAAAATTTAAAAACATTTTTTTGACTTCATTATAATATGTTAGGCCGCATGCATATTAGATGCATTTTCGTATGAGCTTGACTTATACGAATAATTTGATACGTACACGCAAGAACGATACTGACCTACCAAATACTATGCGAGGGCGCAGGCTGATTGCAAGTTGTTCGGACATTTAGCTGTACCTATAGTGTATAAGGCCGCGCTGACATTGGATTCGAATTTGTATCGTACGAATACAGAAGGTACGAATTGAGTGCGCACACTGAATACATTTTTGTCCGTAAAATAGTCAGTTGAAATGTAAGAAAAAGAAGTATTCACTAGGTGCAAAATCGGGACTGTACGGTGGGTGGTTAAAAAGGTCCCAAGAAAATCTTGAATTTTTTCTTTTTGGTCAACAAGAGAAGCAATTTCATCACTTTGCATACCTGGCTTACCACTCCGCTCATCGTTATGAACATTTATTCGTCCATTTTTGAAACCATGACACCATTGTCTAATATTTCTTTCACTCATTATAGTAGGTCTATAAATTAGACATAACTTTCGATGAATTTCAGCAACTAAAGATCCTTTTGCACACAAAAAGAGTTATATACAACAAGTAGAGTTAGCTGAAAATAGAATAAGTGGATTTTAAGAAAAAACCTGAAAGATTACAAAAATAGTTATTAGATTTAAAATTTTTGAAAACCAGAATACGATTTTATTTTTGAATGTTTATATTGTATTTCCTGAACATTTTGTAAAAGTGATTTTTACACTCTTTTTATACACTCTTCGTTGGGTACGTCGATACGTGGTGCAATATAGTCAAAACGGCCAAAATATAATGTGACTAGTAGTAGTGACGAAAAGGCAGTGGCGTAACTGAGAAAAAACCTAGGGGGGGGGGGGGGCAATATAATATATTTATTATTACTAAAACCCTGACACCCCTCCCCCGCACCAGTTAAAACATATTTTTATTGTATGTATTTTATACACTATATCGAATTGTTTGATTTTACATAAGTCTTTTAACTCATTTTATGGTTTAGATAAACATAAATTGTAGGTAGCATGTACTAGTAACCAATATTGTTAAATAATATCCATAAGAGTTCATTAATAAAAGGTGCTATTTGTACTGTTGGATTATCTGGGGGGGGGGGGGCAAAATTATACCTTTATCTCTCAATAAATGGTCAGAGGGGGTACTTGCCCCCCCACAATTACGCCACTGCGAAAAGGAATCTTATGAGAAACCACCATCAACTAAACAAATGCTAGAAGGGCTTCAAATTATACGTAGAGGGATTCAGCAAAGAAGCGATTTTGACGTAATCAAGCAACATAAATCCTAGGAAGATATGATTATGAAGATGGCTGAAGAAGGGAAAATCCTATCAACCCTGGGTAGATTTTTATCAAAAAATGAATTAGATTTTACATACATATTATTTTATTTTTAGTAGCGTAGCTAGATTTTTGTTTTTGTACATACCTTGAATCTCAATAAATATTTTTTAATTAAATAAGTTTTTAATTTTAAGCATTTTTTTAAATGTTTTTGGTCATTCGCCTTATTGACTTATTCGGTTAATGGACTTCAATGGTCAGGTTCCAAAATGAATAAGCGGCGACGATTGTACCTACTTTATAAATTGAACAGATATTTAAAATCTCAATATTTGATTATTAAATAAACAAAATCTGAAATTAGCATACTATCTTAACTTACCTCATTTAAAGATTCTTCAATAAAAGTAGGAACGCAAAATCAAACTCATCTAACTATTTATACTGTTGCTGTAATTGATTGACCAATAGATTGGTCCATTGGAAGATATAAAAAATACATCAAATTTTTATAATGATAGAAATATTTGGCCTTTAGTCCAAGTGTCTTAGCTCTCTCATTGCGTATGTTCAGCGTTGACGTCGACTGCGGCAACGGTCGTATTTCCTATTAACCATTTTCATGTCGAGGCGATATCGTCAGTTGAAGACAATAAACTGAAGATAATATGATATGATATAATGAAATACATTTGGAATATGGTTTAATACGATTCACATAATTTTTATTTGCTTTGTTTTAATTTTTATTTATACAGCTTTCATTACAAAACAATAGTTCGACAATTAAATAACATATATAGGTACGTAATTAGGCGAATAATATTACTTAATAATATATTATGATTTTAGCTTGTTTGCACAATAATATATATAATATTATGAACAATTGTTGGATAATGAATGAAATATTATTATCAATGGAGGGAGATAAACTTTTGTGTAAAACATTGGGGTTAGAATCAGTATTTACACTTACTTCTAAGGGGGAGCAACTCAAATTTTTCTTTAATTCATGCCCAACATTTACAAGTAACATTTTTGGTAATATTTAAATCTGGTGAATCCTTAATATTTGTAGTTCTTTTTTAATCTAATGCTGGATCCACTTAGAATTTACTTTTGTGTAGTTTTTTTTTAACACCTGTCTGTGTTTTGAACGTTACGCTTGTGTTTATTTGATTTTTCACTAAGTATGGACCCGAGAAAAAGCATAATTCAGTATTCACAGCCACGCGTAATTTGATTTCGTTATAAAATGATCCACATTAAAAAAAAAATTGAAATGTGTAACTCACATCTAATCTAATCGATTCTTTAAATTCGGATCCAGGGGGGCGATCGCTCCTTCACCCCCCCCCTAAAATAAGCTCTTGGTTAGGAGGGGTATTAATGAACCAATTACAAAGTTTAAATTAGAAATAATTTGTAATATTTGTTATAAATGTGATAAATTGTCGTATTTCATACAATATCTAGTGAAAAATTATCAGAAGTAACAGCTTCAGCATAATATTTATGCCAAGGTTGAGCATAAACTTCTTGGATCTCGTTTGACGATGCATTTGGATATATTTTGTTGATTTGATTTCTGTTGGTGCGGGATGATGGTTTCTTGTTGTGAGACGATTTGAACTAGGGATGGGCATATAATCCAAAGATCTGAATTTTCCGAATTTCTGGATATTCAAATCCGGATTTGCAAAAGTATCCAGATTTATGGACTTGCTTTTTATGTTTATGTTTTATTAAATTATTTATCTGTTATAAATGCCGATATATTTCATGGTGTAGGTATTATTGATTTACAAAAAACAGTAGGTATAGGTTTTGGATTTCACTCACTAACGTGAGAATATTTTCAATATTTGTAAGAAAAAAAAACTAAACCCATATGCATACTGCATGTAAATTCAATGTTTACGAAAACAACTGTAAAATCTCAATTTAATTTTTCAAACTTGAAAACCTATGCGGCTATGCAGAGTAAGTAGAGCCAGTAGTGAAAACGGTCGAATAGCGTTTAAAAGGTATTATTACATCATCGAATGCTACTTGTATAGTATATTTATAAGTGGATAATAAACCGTAAGAAGCCGCTTTGCTTTTCTTGTCTATAAAATTTCCGTCAGCAAATAAATGTGATCAACTTCAAGTCTATTGATTTATTAAAGCTATTAATTTATTATTAAAAGAAAACATAATTATTTATTAAAAAGAAAATTACACTTGCAAAATATCTAAAAACTATAACATAATACAACGCCATGACAGTTGACGCTACTAGCCTACTATTATATAGTATACCGTATAAAAGTATAATAAAAATAACCTACAAAAACAATAAGGAATTATGTCTAACTTCAACAAAGTCCACTGTCAGGATACCGTTGTCGAAGTCACAATAAAAATATTATCTATTTGTTGGCTACTGTTAAAGACTTTGAGTATTATTTTATTTTATTTTATTTTAAAAGAAAAATCAAGTACAGTTTTACTGTCGAAATCATGTTATCATTAATTATTAATGAAGGTACCGATTTTTCTTACAAAATTGCGAAAATATTGTCGGTTGTTATGATTTCTAAAATACCTACTAAAATAATAAGAAAAATGCGCGCACGCCGCAGTATTGTCCGTCACAACCCATACATGGATATCGAAACCTGTACACCCGTCAAAGGTGAATAGAATAAGTGTTGTTTGAACAACGATTGTGTGCACATTGTGCGCCTTGTAACCTCGTGTCATGTGACGCACAATCGTGACAGAATCGAGTGCATAACATGATGGAACTATGATGTACAACGTTATTTTTCCTTGATGTCCGACGTGACTTCGTGGAATATATTGTTTTTGAAATGAATATTAAGTGTGATGTTAAAACGAACACGCGTGCAATCGCTAGAATGACTGTATAAACATCCGTCGTACTTACACATTTGTAGCCCACGACACGCACGCGAGCAACATAATACATTTTATAAGCTTACGGCGCGTGCTGTCGTGTTATGTACGGTTGTTCGAGAGTTCTGCTGAAACTGTGGCAGTGTCTGCTCATCGCTCCGGTGGTGCGGAATCGAGGCGGCGGTGGCGGCAGGGGTGACGAGTACACGTTCAACGCTGTGTGGTACACGTTCAATTTGAGCGTGCTATGCGCGTGCCTGGTGTGCGGCTTGGCCGCGGTGTCGGACGACCTCCAGGCGGCCAAGGGGGGTCGATCGCTGCGCATGCAGAACACCTCGTCGGCTGTGGTTACGGTGTTACAGATTTCGCTGGAGTTCATTACGTGCGCGATGGCCGTGATCTCCTCGGCAGCCCGGCATCGCACACTTCTGGCCATCGAGCGGCAGCTAAAACGCGTGGACGCCGCGCTGGCCACGTGTCCCGGTCAGCCGGTGGCGCGGTACTCGCTCGCGCTGATCACTGTGCACGTGGTTTTGTGCGTGGTTGACGGACGTATGTGGTACGCGCTCAGCTCGATTAGCTGGCTGTACGGCGTCAGCTACGTGTACTTATCCATCGACTTGGCTGCGATGCTCATGTACGCACAGATCGCGTGGAACATCGGGCGCCGGTTCGAGGACATCAACGCGGAGGTTGAGGTGAAACTGTTGGGCTTCAAGCATAACATGACTGCGGCCCACCGAGGCCATCGTATGCCACTGCGCGTGCGGAAATTCGCTAGAAACACCATTTTCGTGTCCACCGTGATCAGTACTCCGGGCCCAGCCGACAGCCACGATATGAGTAAGAGTGCAGAGGCATTGATTCGATATTATTGTTATACTGGTGGCAAGACGATTTCTCGATTTGTATTTATGGAAACAAATACCAATGTATGAAAACATTGTGCTACAAATATGTAGCAAAACTTTTGGTCGAAGAAACATTTTTACTTGATTCTGAAATTTTTTTTTTAAGTATTTTCATTAAAAACAATGAAAATTTGACTAAAATTAGTAAAATATATTACACTTCAGTTCCGCTTAGAATTGTATTTTTTAAAAAAATAATGATTTAACGTTTCTTTAAAGTTGCCTGTCACACAACACCATCAATCCACCCCATTGAAGTCATGAAGCAGCTGCTTCAATAAAACCCGCATCTTGTCGCCGCTGATTACATAGGCGTATTTGAGTTGAGACTATGGAGGGGCATAGGCTCAACTAGAACCCAAATATTGGGGGTGCTGAATTTACGTAGCTCATACTAATCCCAAGTATCATATCTCAATGTAATCATTAAATTTACCACAACCACACACATACGCTAATATTTTTATTTGTAAATATTAACAAGCATAAATTGTAATATACCTATTTATTTCATTATATTATATTTTATTTAGGCTATGGAATACTAAGAAATACCCAAATTAAAAAAAATATTATACAATATACAGCAGGGGTGGTCAAACGGTCGATCGCGGACGATTTCAGAGTCGACATGTTAGAATTTACTTTTAGGCTACGTGCACGAAAATTAATCGTGGTGGTTATGAACAAATTGTCGATAAGTTTTATCTGTATAGTTTTTATCTTTTATTCTGGTTTATAAAAAAATTTTCCAAGAAAGTCAATCTTTAAAGGTAAAGTATATTTTTAGTATATCGTGGCCGAAAAAAGTTTAGCCGCCTCTGATATACAGCATATAATATTTACTCTAGTATTATCTTAAGATGACTAGTGGAATATTTTTCAAGTATTTCTGACGATGTAATTAACTAATAGTCATGAACAATTCATCTTTCTGATAAAAACATCAAATAAAACTATATAAACTACATGAAATAAAGAAACGCTATTTTTTCACACCATTTTTCAATTACTATTTTTTTAATTGGGGGTGCTAAATTAGAGCTTGGAGGTACCTCCTAGTTGCGCCTATTGGGGGAGGGCAAAACTAATTTTTCTTCAATACAAACTTAAAAATAATTTGCTGTTCATTACCTACAACACAGGTTCCTGTCGTAATGATAACATATTATAATGATAGATTAGTAATTTATATTCTTAATTACTTATACATTACATTTTTTAAATAAATTAATGTATTATATTCAAAAAAAAATACGAGACATGGGTAGCGAATGCCCCCTTAGCCCTACCCTTAAATACGCCCTTGGCTGATTATGGTAATTATAATACGCATTGTGTTTTAGCCTTTAGGTGAATGGTTGGTCGCCATCATACAATTTGCGCTGACTTGTTTTTTTCGTCTATTATATGTTTATAATATTATTGTTTCAAGCAAAATCTAATTATAGAAACATGAAACTACTTTCTTTGAAATTACTTATCTCAGAAACTACGCAGCCGATTAAATCGAATTTTTTTGTTTTGTAGACAATTTTCCATAGATAGGTTTTAGCTTTTTATTTTTTCAATATCTTATATAATAATTTTATAAATATTAATCCATCATTGCTCGCATGTAAGATCACATTAATATTAAAACCACTGATTTGTTATGATAACCTATGGTACATAGATCTTTATAATTATTTTTATTTACTATATATTAATTAAAAACAAAATTACAAAATGTCCAAAAGGAAATCCAATATAGGATTACTAATTTATTTTATGTTGATAATGTTATAATCGTACAATAAAAGTTTCTGAGTTCTACCGATACATTTGTGGATTTTTCTTATTTTTGTTTTTTTATTTTTATTTCATAAAAAATGTATTTAAAAATAATAGTCAAAGTAAGCAAAGCTGAATAGAATATCTATCACTCAAATTTCAAAATATTAAAAGAGATATACACAAAAGCTATCTTTTTTTCTATATTGTGAATCCGAATTGATCACCACTTAACTCTTTTTCTACTATATTCTCAATTCGGGTGCATATTATTTTTATTAGGATTTTGGCTGTGTGTGCCATTAAACTTAAAGTTCTGAATTAATTTCATTCATTAGCCTTTTTTAGGTATATGTATTATAAAACTCTCCTCGAAATCTTTTAGGATCTCTCCCGTATTGTATATATCATTCACTAATTTAAATAGCTTGTCTTGTAATTCTGTACTCACATTTTGGATTAGTTCCATTGCTATGTCATCTATACCGGTTGCTTTACATGTTTTCATTAACTTCAAAGTTTTATTAAATTCGTTTTTTAAGATGACTCCACCTTGCTATATATCTGAGTTATTATTATTATTGAAATAATATATATATACTCATATACACAACATGAACCATATTTTGCAAAAAATCGACAAGATATTATAGACGGAAATTAGTACAGTAGCGGTAAAATGTGGGTTTTATTGAAGCAACTGCTTCATGACTAAAGTAAAGTAAGTAAGTAGTGTTATTTGACTAAAATTTTAATACATAATTTGCATATTTGATATAAAATATTATTATATATTATTTTGTTTGGATATGTTAATTTTTATATTTATGTACCTAAAAGTACAATTGAACTCTGAATCTAAAAATTTGACCTTTGGTAGACACTCGATAAATGTAATTGCTTCATTAAAAAACAAACTTCATGTCACCACTGTATGATAACAGAAATCATTTGGTTTATATTTATGTTATCCACATTTTTTTTACTCTAATGGGTTTAAAACGAATACTTATTCCTCCCTCTCATCTTCGAATGAAGTTCCTAGTTGTAGTCGATTTGAGTTTACTAATTCTGTATTTTAGTTACAAATATTTCAAATTTAAAAAACTTCGGTTAGGTTAAATGACTTTGCACCTTACCGTGTATTTACTTACAATTTTGACCATTGTTTTTTTTTTTTTTTTGTTCAAAGGGTGCTTTATATATATTTTTATTACTTATTGATTTCATATTGAACATTGATGTGTACATAATACATTCGTATTTTGAAACATAAAATGACAATAATTCAATATTTTCTAATAAGCTGGTGTAGTGCTGAAAATACAGTTAAGCGTGTTTAATTTTTGTTTAACATAGATATGAAAAATATTTCGATATCCAACCTACAAGAGCTTCACTGGAGTCTTTGCAATAGTATAAAAATGGTCAACGACACATTTGGATGGCAATTATTTTTGCAGCTATTCTGTAATTGCGTGCAACTAATAGTTACTCCGTATTTTATGATAATGGATTTATTTTACCCGGTGATTTATGGTTCTACAGATATTAAATTTATAATGTTGCAAGTGATCTGGGTATTGACTCATTTGAGTCATTTGTTATTAATCGTATTACCTACATCTTATGCTACTGCAAAAGTTGGTTAAAAATATTCAATTCAAAAGGAATAATTAAACGAATCAGTGGCATGTGTTTTTTACAGGGCGAAGAAACTGCTGTGATCATATGTAAATATCTGACTATCAAATTGGAACCAGATGATATGAAACAGGTAATTTGAAAATTGACCAAGTTTAGTTACTCATAATATATTCGAATAGTACAAGTAGTAAGTCCATTCAGAGCGTTCAAAATATTTCATGAATAATACAGTTAAGTTCTATAAATTTTTACTTAAAATGAGAATTTAGATAATTAGATAAATGTTTTTTGTAATTTAATAATCAATCAATTTATTTATTTTTAATTCTGGCATTAGTTTAATTCTGATACTTATAATTGATAGTATATCAATTGTATAATTAGAAATTCAATCGTATGAATTTAACACTATATAACTGTAATCTGTTAACTATTATATATGTACATATATATAATTTATATATTTATTTATATTTAAGTTTAATTTAACTAATACTGTACGAGTATATCCACAACGCCTTGTATACTAAAATGTTACCGTTCAATTTTAAAATAAATAAATGTTCAATTGATTTTCGGAGAATATTATTTTATTTTTCAGTTTGAAATATTCGCCCTTCAATCGCAAAAGTATGCAATAAATTTTTCAGCTTGCGGAATAGTAAATTTACATCGTTCTTCTATTACCACGGTAAATATTTAAAATTGTTTTTTGATCAATTATATATATGTGATCCAGTTAATGCATTAGGTTCTAGCATATATTTATAACGAATATACGAGTATATATAATACACACAAAGTATATATGTCACATAGTTTATCTTAATCTTTAATAAAATACAATTTTCTTTAATTATTAAAACTATAAATTTATTTTAATTCAAAACTCTTTTTACTTAGTAAAAACGCCTACCATTTATTTTTCACTATTTTCTGGATTTAAATTCATTTTTGTCGTGTTTAACTATAGTTATTTATTTATACTTTCAAATTCAAACCCATAACCATACTTTAGAAATTGTATGAACTTATTTAAGTTATATTTTTGATAACAATGATGTTTTCAGATTATCGGAACGGCACTCACATATTTAGTGATATTAATTCAATTTCAAAACTCCGATTAGAATAATTCATTACTAAAAACTATGGCGATTAATGACGATTGAATACACACGTGTACAACGGTACATTATATATTATTATCATGAGCACGGACGGTAGGTGTAGGTGTATCGTTATGAATGAAAATTATGCGGTTCAACCTATTCTAATAAGTGCCGACCAAATTACACAGTGTAACGCGCATGGACATTATTATAATACGTTATTACCTTGTCATAATACGTTTCCGTATGACCTAGTACGACATGTCACTCGATAATCACAATAACCGATTGCATGAATATGTATATTAATAAAGAGCGATGGTGCATCGAACGTATTTTTCCATATTGTATAATAAAAATAATAAATCGTTTAGTAAAGCAAGCTGATATAGCGACGTGCATTGCATTATTTTTGGAAATATTCAGATTTGCAGACGTACGCGGCGTCATCATATCATACAGATCATGCAAACTACTATTTTAATGAATATTAATTGTGTATACAATATTATTATATTATATTCGACGTGCCTGTCGCCATAGCCGTCTTAGGGCGATCGATCGGACTGAAGGAAACGTTCGTTCGAAAACTTCAGGGCGACTCGTCGTCACTGTGGCTGTTTATTCGTCGAACACGTCGACACGAACGAGGCGCTGCTGTTCCTCGTACCCACAATGTTGCACACAACGGTCGCGTACCATCGGGATCACGTGCATGTGTGCATTGCAATTATGCGGTCGTCCCGGACCAGCTGTCGCTGCACCATGGACGCTGTGCTGCCGATCGCTGTACGGCCGTCGCCATGGGCGCCCGCAGGAAATTTATTAGGGGGGGGGGGCATAATGAAATCAAACACAAAAAAAAAATACATTAAAAAAAGTTTATTCCTTGTAAACTACAAATTGTGTTAGAATTATATGAAATCTAACACCAAAAAGAACATTAAAAAATATATTCCTTATAACCTAAAAAATTAGTTAAATAAAAACTGAAGCTATGTGTTCGTGGTGCGTCGATCGTCATAAGTGGTTTACACACTAGGCGGTTAATATCAATTCACAGAATTGAAACGTATTTAATTTTGCGCGATTAATGTAATATGCATTATTTTGTAGGTACGCCTTATAATATATTGTTATTACGATCAACAACACCACACGGCACACGCTAAAGTAAAAATATCGATAAAATGTTGATAAATCAAAATAAAAGTTAAAATATTCAACATTCTATTGAATTGCAGGGGGGTAAAATGCTCCCTATTTCCCCCCTCTCCGGGCGCCCATGGCCGTCGTCCTATCGCTGTATGTGTACAAGCACGGCGTCTCCGACAGCGTACGCGGCGATGCACGTTCGGGGCCGCTACATGTTACTCACCCGCGGCGTTCATCATGTTCGGCTTGCGCCGGTGCAGTGGCATAATTTCAGTGTTTTCTAGCGTAGGGCAGTCGGTCATTCACTAGAACACTTCCAATTGACGGGAGGAGAGGGGGAAAGGGACGTGAAAACCAGTCCAACAATTTAATGATATGTAGTTTTTTACATAAATACCCGTATGCAAATGTAGTACGCTTTTCATTTTTCTGATTTATAACATGTTGTTTTATAAAACACGTATTTACATTTTAATGATTTGTCGACTTTGGAATAGCTAAGCTCTAGGCTGTGGCAAATACACGATTTGCCCCCTCTCAAATGACGCTACTGTCCGAAGGCGGTGGCTTGTCCATGGTGGTCGGTGCGCAACCGTCCGTGTGGTCCTTTGCCGACAAGCTGATCCGCTGTGGCCTTCGTTGACGATAATCGAGTCGGTTTGCAGTCGATGGGGTTGGAATCCCTACTCGTACTGATAATTTTTATAATTTTTTTCTCGTTTTACTACAATTGGTCTGTTCATTAATAACATCTCTGTAACATCTACTAAATGTAAAATATATATTTATAGAATGTTTTATTTATAATATTTCAAAGATGTTGTTACAATATTATAAAATATGTATTCTAAACGTTAAAACAACTCATAAGAAACGTTATCAAATTTGAACGGCAGTTACCTCAAAATTGGTGCAACGTAAAAGTTACAATAAACGCGAAGTTACAAGTTGATTTGAAACCTCTCTGACACTTTTATATGACCAAATATTGCACAGTGGGCAGTAGTAGAGTCAAATAAAATTTTAAATTGTCTGGTCAATAGCCATCCAATTTATAACTTACAATCCACCCCACTCAAGAACGTACTTTAAGGGGCTGAGAACATAGACGTACGCAGACCATTTTTTCAGGGTATGTGAAAGGCTGCCGCTGGCTACCCCCACCACCACTGAAAGTTAACTTAAAATGTTCAAAATTCTGTTTAAAATACTTACGTAAACATCTAAATAATTGTTTAATTTTAAATTTAAATTTTTTTCCTGAAAAAAAGTAACAGAATAGCCAATTTTTAATTGTTATGATTGTTTTCATAATTAAAATTTGAAAAAAAATTAAAAAAAAAAAATTAAATACATAATTCTTGAAATTTTTTTGATTAATGTATTTAAATAGGGTAAATAAATAATCACGATTAATCATAAAACGATTCTGCGTTCAGTTGAGTTTTTAATATCATCAATAATGTCTTCGGGATTTTAATTTATAGCCATTTCTTGTTCTGTAGTTGAAAGCTATTTTATATCTCTTGAATCATTGTACTTCTTAATTTCATTTAATCATTATTATAGTATATGATTTGTGTTTCAAAAATTAATTAAAATGTCTGAGACTGAATATAAAAATATGATAAAAATTATAATGTAATAAGAAATTACATAATATACATATGAACAAATACGTTGTAATTTTTATTTATTTTTTGTATTTTTAGAAACAAGTCTCTACGTTTTAGGTATGCAGTTGTATATCCTGTATATCTCTCACACACGCTTATGGTTAGGAGTCCACCCCTTCCCAAAAATGTTTAATTTATTTTAGTATTTTTGATAGCATTTAAATACTTATACGTAATTATTAAATTGGTAGTATTATAATTTATAGTTAATTAATTAATTCACTTATTACTCGTATTCTAATCCACCACGGTACCACCCATCAATCTAAAAAAATAGTCTGACCAAACTTGAACCTCGAGTTCGGAGCCACTGGGTTGCAGTAGTGGTTCCAAAATCTTTAATCTGTTAAAATATATATTCTATGCTATAACAGGACCATTTAAAGCAATGTTTCTCAACCTGGAGGGCGCGCCTCTTAGGGAAGCCTGTACATTTTTATGAACCATAAAACATGAAAACGCTATTTCTGATTATTTATATTTTACCCGGCATTATTGATTTATTACGTTATCTTTTATTCATGCGCACTATCACAGTTGTTGCCAAACGTTAAAAAATTATTTAATGATAAACAGTGCCCTTTCATTATTTTATACTTATATTCAATAATAATAAGTGTAAGATTTAATATTTAATAGATTTAATATAATATTATAATAAACTTTGATAAAAAAATTTGAAATTTAATAACATATTATAATTTTAGGATATTTAAAAATGTCGTACACTTTTACTGACTTAAAATTTTATACTATTTTTCATGTCTATGTTTACTTTTTTAAAAGTAGATTAAACATTTTTAAAATATAATTATATTTATGTGTTATTAAAAAAATAGTTTAAAAATAATTTCTTTTTTTAACAAAAAAAAAAAAAACGTGGGGGACCGTGTTTCATTAATGAATTAGTGCACAATATTTAAACAAAAAGGTTTAAACTGAGTGCTCAGTTTGGTGGTGTCTCTTCCCTCAACTTGAGCCCTGGATATAATTATTTTATCCCTTTATTCAGTTGATATTGAAATTACCTATAAATAACGCACTAAATTTGCACCCGTTTCTAAATTTGCCCCCATTTTATGTAACATCCTTATCAAATAAAGAATCACTTATACATGTATAAATGTTGTTTTAAAACAATTTTAATACGCCCGCAATTTATGTAATTTATTTATTGAATATGTAGTATTGGATAAAGTAAACTTGCTCACGAAGCTATTACATCGATTAAGATTTACATTGGTCGAACACTCAAATTGTATTCAATACAATAATTTATCAATAAAAAATAAAATTGAATAAGATCAATAATTTATTCACATTCATTTGTTTGTATTTTTTTTTGTGTGACTTACTACATTTGATATACCATCCCTAATGTCGTTGACAATACTAAACAAGAAATATAGATAGCCCAGTGGTATTTCCCAAAAAAGAGTTTTGAGTATACGCCAAATGTAAGTAAAAAGGGTAAGTGAGGTTAATTTCTATCCTCCTCACCATTTTATTTTTGTCCTTGAGCGATAAAATTAACTAACGAAATATAGATCCGAATTTAAAATTAAAAAAATTAAATTTAAGATTATTGTAGAGACTTTTAGTAATGGATTACTAAATTAAATTTCAGGGCAATCAAATTAAAAATAAATGTGTACAATTTAAAAAAAGTAATGGTTCCTAATAAACTTGATAACAAGGAAAAATGTTTGGTATTTTTTATATTTGTAGAAAAAAATCAAAATTTTGTATATAGCTATACATTTTATAGTATAGATAAAATAATGTAGATCAGTGGCGTATATGGGTTTTCATTTCGAAGGGGGGCGATTATGTATTTGATTTTTGGTTGGAAAGGAATGAGGAAGCCACTATTACGAAAAAATTACTTTAACACTATAAGACTTCGCGACTGTCTTTACACCATCAGAGAAATAAGAAACTCAATTTTTTTAATGATTTATTATTTTTTAAAAGTATAACATTGTATTAAACAAATTTTTTATTAGAGTCACTCAAAATTCATCACATATTTTTTTAAAAGAATAAACATATTTTATAAATATAAAATTTTAAATTATTGCTTAAGCAACATTCTCAGTGTCGCGACAAATTTTCGGAAACCCCCAGCATTAAGACATAACCATGTTAAAAATAACAATCTTTAACAATGGTGTTTTTAATTTTGAAGGGGCCCGGGCTCTCTCACCACCCCCATAAATACGTTCCGGGTGTAGATACCTGTATACCAGCGTATTACAAATTATAGGTATACGCACGATCCAAACAATGGACAATTCATATACCCGTATATACACTTTACTACACCATTGATTGCAGGATTCCTACCTTACAAAATTGAAAGTACTTTATCGTTCGTTATTCATAAACTTCACGTGGTTTTGATGATTTACTCGTGTACTTTCCTAGTAAAAAAGGTAAATTATATAATATTTATAATCTGTTATATTAGTATAGTTGACGATTAATAATATTTGGGTACAAGAATTGATTTATTTTAATGTAAAGGCTGCTAAAACACAAATTTTACTTAGAAGTTAACTCAAATACTATCTATACTAAAATTGACTAATTTGACATAAAAACGGTAAATGATAATGCATTTAAATTAAACCATTTTTAATTGTACTATTCATTAAATATTGCATAATGATTTTAACATATATATAACATTATTAGATAATTATAGGTTAGGTATAATTCATAAAGAATTATTTTAATAATATAGATAATACTACCTAGTAACTAATACAGTTTAATACCTGATGGTGTCGATGTTCAACATGCCTATTATGATAATTCTTTATAAACATTTTAAAAATATTCTAAAAGTATTATATGTATAAACAATAAAAATATTTTTATGTATTGAAAGATGAAGAGTTTCTCTTTTTCTTCGGATAGTAAAGTCCCAGAACATACAAAATTTTGAATGGTAAATTATTTTCATTTTTGCATCATATTGTAATAAGAAGAAATTATTTTCAAAATCATTTAAGTGCTGTTATATAGCAGGTGGGTGAGTTTTTTAAAAGTAAACATTTCGGCTAAATTAAAAACTTTTCTAAAGTCTTCAAAGTTTACAGAAAATTGTATTTTTAAATAGCGAAAATACTTTCATTATACTGAAAACTTTATTATGGTGGTGATCGTTCTGATGAATAGATAAAAAAGAACATACTTTGCACTTGGTGTTGCTGAGGTAGGTACTAAAATAACTAAGAGACGCAGTTGTCAATGTAGGTCAGGGCCGTAGCATAGGGAGGGTTTAGGGGTTGAACCCTCTCTCTTTTAAATCATAAAAAAAAGTAGAAAAGTAGAAATATAATTTTTTTCATGCACAACAGCATTGCATATATTACAGTAAAATATACGAGTATGTTTATATTCAGATGTTACCAATATCTTGATGTTAAGTAGATTTGAAATTAAAGAAAAAATAATATGTTATTTTATTTAATATTAATTCATAAAATGTGCAAAAAAATTAAACATTTATAATATTCATTTATTTATAACAATAATATATCATGAAAAATTATAAAAACTGTCCTTGTCACCAAATGTATGCATTCATTAAGTGATATCCATTTTATGAAACCAGTGGTTTCACTTAGTGGACGTTATATTATACTAAATTATATAATCGACAGAAGGAGATAATAGAAGTTATATTTTTAAGAAACAAAATAGAGTGTATATCTTAAAAAAAATGAAGTGGCCTCATCATAATCAAGAATTATCTGTACAGAAAATATCAAGACTCAATTTCAATGAACAATATGATGAAAGGTAAATAAATTGAATAGAAAACATAGGCATACTGCAGACCTATATTTCAGGGGGTGCCTACAATACTTTTGAGTCCTATCTTAACAAAACATGTAGGTGTATTTAATAAATTATGGTGTATAAATAATTAAATAAACATAACTTTATTTTTATTTATTACTGTGGCATATTAGTTCCAATGAATATGTTTTCCTTAAATCTAACATGTTTTTATCAAATAGCTTTTATTATTTATGATTTGTACATTTGTAGATAATTGTAGCTGGTAATACCAGCCTGGTATATTATCATAAGGAATGTTAGCACGAAAATTTAAAACATTTACTTTTATATTTTCTATTACGAAATATAATTCATTTTTTTACCAAATATTTTATAATAAACTATGTACATTTAATTTAAATGGCGAAGTGTCCAGCGGAGAAGCGGTCGCGGAGAAATGTCCTAGACCCCTATTGACACATGTTCCTCTTTTATCAAAAATAGAACAAAATTAATATAGTCGAAAAAAATGTTTCCATTTACAAGAGACTAACAACGATTATAACAACAAGTTATGAAATAAATTAAATTTAAAAAAAGTTAAATAAAATTATTAAACAGATAAGCACCTATTTTTTTATTATTATGTTAAATAAATATAATTAGATATGTTTGGTAACATCATTTTTATAATATCATTATTTAAAAACTTCCACTCGGGGAAAATGTCCATTTTGCCACTTCCCCTTAATGCGCTACTGGACTATAGTACAGATAATATTGAGTTCGTGTCGATAATGAAATTTGATTAATGGAATACCTCTGTTGAAGTCTATAAAATATTGATTTAAAAACAAATATCTTATGTCAATACATTTCAGAATAATATTAAATAATAATAACCAAAGTATTTATATTTTTTAACATATCTATGTCTAGTAAGAACTTATTTTGAATAATCTCTCCTATTAAAATAAATTATCTATATGTAAAACAACTAATTTTTTTCAATGTATTCTTTTCTTTAGTTTTTCTTATTCAGTTAAGATTTTATTTTTTCATATTCAGTCTAATTATCTGATGATGAATTTTTAATTCAAAATTGACCGTACATTACAAATATAAAAATGCTCCAGACCAGCGGTTCTCAAACTGTGATACGCGTACCACTAGTGGTACTCGAAAGACTACATTTATTTAAATCAGGCGAATCCTTAATATTTGTGGTTTTTTTTTTTTTTTTAAACTAATGCCGAATCCATTTAGAATCGACTTTTGTGTAGTTCTTTTTTAACACCTGTCTGTGTTTTCAAAGTTACGCTTGTGTTTTATTTGATTTTTCATTAAGTATAGACATTAAGTATCGTTATAAAATGATCCACTTTAAAAGTTTGAAATGTGTCTCACGTATGATCGATTCCTTAAATACGAATTCAAGGGGGGAAATTATCGCCCCTTCGTCCTCCCTAAAATACGCCTCTGCTCCAGACTAAGATTTTTTTTATTTATTTCTATACATAAACAATTTGTTTATTTATTTATGTATTAATCATTTTGTGTTATGTAACGGTAGATTGATATTACTTCTTAATTATTTCTTGAATTGAAGTAGAAGTACATGTGTATGGGATCGATTTGTTGACCATGTTTAAGGTATTTCAACAAGACATGAATTAACAGCAATCTAGTATTCAATAATAATTAATGAGGGGCTTACGATATCAACGCATGTGTGGGGAACCAGAGCACTGCACGGGAAACCGCGAAAACTGCCAACCACACCATGACATTTGAATGTCGCGTGTACGTGGCAGCGTGGCTCCGTCAATTCATTGTTTTTTTTTTTTTTTGCGCGGGCAAAAAACGTTGCATATCCGCCGATTGCGAAGTGTGCGCATGCGCGCGAGAAATAAATTTCATTTGTATTATGTCACGCGGAACGTGTCGCGTCTTGTCAACGAGCGACAGCTGCTCGCGGCGGCGGCGGCGGCAACGGCATCATTGCGATATACCGCGCGGCGCACGGTTGTCGGCCCTGCGCGCGTCACGTATAACAAGCAGCGGCGGACGGGCGGCCGCACCACGGTGGGCGTTCGGTGCGATCAGAAACCCGGTGTGGGGCACGCGTGCAACCGACCGCAGCGATACCAACCATCCGAGACGTGAGCCGTCAGCGTTTTCTCCTCCACAGGCCACGGTCCAAATGGTTAGTTGACGGCGGAAAACGGCTATAGGATCGCGGAAAATGTACACAGTACCGCGGGAAATAATCTGAGGACTACGGAAAACTAATGCTGGACGGTGCGGACTCTTTTCCGATCGGGGACTGTAGTCTTTTTACGTTCCATGACGAGGAATCATTACCACCCGGCGTCCATCTGCGCTATCTGCGCGGTACGCGGTGCATCCAACACTTGCACCGACGCGGTTGTAGGCATACCGTCCGTGCACCAAGGAAATAATAATATGGTCGGACAGCCGTGTTTTGTATATTTACGTTTTCGCTGATCCGAGATTATCTACTGTTTTTATTGTTTTTTTTTTTTTTTTTTTATTATTATTCCCAAACCGGCGGATTCAACGGCTCGTTGCTGCTTCGCGTTTCGTTCCGTTCAACCGTCGACGTCGTCCTTTGTCGCCGACTCGGCCTACGCAATCGAATCGCCGACACCACCGCCACCGCAGCTCTAGCCGCCGCCCGAGTGCCTAGTACGTCAGAACAGCAGCCGCGGAGAAACCGGCCGCAACATGGTCCTGATTAAGGAGTATCGTATCTGTATGCCACTGACCGTAGACGAGGTAAGCACAACCGAAAGCAGCGAGACGCGTTTTTGGCGCCATGGCTCGTCGCTGACCAAGTCGGTTCCCAAGGGTCTCTCGACCGATCCTTCGTAAGGGCCCCCTTGTGGCAAAACGCTCGCCTTTAGTCCTCGACCTTTCCCCCCGGTCCCGGTGCCAAAAAATGCCCCGTGTGTCCTTCGCACATACCCCACCCCACCCACCAGTAAGAGGCAACCTTTGCGTTCGCACACAAATTTCAGCTTATGTTGACTGACTGCCAATGTGCGTTGGTCAAAAAGCCTCTCAGCTATCTACTCTGTTTGATAAAGATAATATTTCCAATAATATCGTGGTCCTCCATAATATCTGGCGATTAGTGTCAGATTGCTAGTTCTAGATTGCTACACTGTCTTATTACCATGAAATACTTAACTCGATTGAAAACCTGTCATGGTTTCAATCACTACTGGTTCTCCTATTATCACAATTATGTCTGGAAACATTGACAATTTTATAGTCTGTGCACTTGCAAATTATTAACAATCAAATTTGTTTTTGTTCTAAATAATTCCATGTTCTACTTTTGGATGATATCAACTGATTATTGAGGTTTGTTTAAATTGTTTTTATTAACGGTTTTTTATTTTAGTATTTTGGTAGGAAGTAACATTTATTACTGTTTTAATGAATCCACTGTTTTTAATACATGTAATTAGATAACATTTTAACAGTATTTTATGATGAAAAATTAATTTAAAATAAACAAAAATATTATTTCAGTTGTTCAATAATTGTTTTTTGAAAAAAGTTTTCAATTTTTTAGGTTTTATTCCCATTTTTATACATAAATTTATGATCAAAGCTAGATTAAAGGCAGCAGGAAAGGCATCTGCATATAAACAGAAAATTGTATAGGCCCTAATTGTCTAAAGAATATCCTATTCAGAGTAAAAAACTATGTTCTTCTCTTTAAAATAAAAAAACAATTTAATTAATTTGCTGTTCTGATTATTGAAAATGTATTACTTGAATCTATTTCATGGGATAGATTTACTGAACAATTCCTTAAATAGAAATTAAGGAAAGCATTTTTATAAAAATATTATATTTAACAATAATAAAATAATGTACGTAAGTAATTTCCTTAAGATTTTATTTTAAAATTTTAATTATTTTAATTTCAATTTTAATCATGTTTACAAAATGTTTATTTTTATAATTATAATTTTTATTGTTACATTAATATTTTTTAATTAGTTCATATAATTATATTAAAATAGTTAATAATATATTATTTCATTATTTTTCATATGATTTAATTTTAATTAAAATACTAACTAAATCAATTGTAGATAAGAGTGTAGATTGAACAATTTTCAGGAGAAAAGAGGAGGGTACTATACTAGTCCACTTACTTTCCATTAAAGGATTAAATTCATTATAATATCAAATTATAGTAAAACAATTTTATATTTATAAAAAAAAAAAACAATTCCTGAGGCTTGTGCATTACAATTGTAATAAAATGTGTATTATGCTGATACATAGTAGTATTTTAAATTCTTAATTTAATTAACTTATTATTTTTCAGTGGTCATTTTGAATATTAAACTATGTATCTATGTTGTATTTATATTATAAAATATTGATTGAAGTCAATAAAACTTTTAAAAAGACATATAAAGAACTTGTTTTTAATTTGGCTAGGTTTTTATGCCATTTAAAAAAAGTAAATTATATATTAATTATCTTAAATTTATTTTAATTATTTAATAATCTTTGATATAACAAGTTATTTATAATTTCTCTTTCTTTTTAAAATTCATCTATTACCCTACCTACAATTTGGTTTTTTATGATTTGAACATTTCTGTATTATTATTGATTTAACATTTATGCAATTGAAAGTGGATATATAAACTACAATTATAATTTTTTTTTTCTAATCCTTATATGGTTATCACCATCTAGTGTAGTATCTACCTATATATATTATTAATTACATTCATTCATGTAAGTGAATGATATGTAGAAACTACAAAAAACATATTAAAAGTTTTAAAAAAATAAATGATTGTGTCTGAATTTTCAATTTATGTTAAGTTTATTGCTTCGATTGTAATAAATTAGCTTCTTGTATAAAAAAATCTTATTTAAATTAATTATCCAAGTTTATATTTTTTAGTACAATAAACTTTACAGTTAATTTATTAATTTTAAGAAATAAAACACCAAAAGCCGAAAGGTTAACTTTATAGTAAATTCAACATATTTAATGTACCTATCATTTTTAAATTGTAATACCTACATTTGTAAAAATACAATTATTTTATCTTGAATTAAATAATCATTAGTATATGTTAAAAAATATATATATAATTTTAGAATTGGAATATATATTTTATTATGAATTAATAAATAATTTTAAATATTTTATATCTAATTAGTATAACTTTTATCATAGTTTATAATTATTTCCTAATATTTTGTCATTTTAAAATAAGTTTAATACCTGACATAATAAATAGATTACATATATCTGTAATAATTTGGTTTCATAATATTGTATATAATACATACCATATTTAGAATTGTAAAATAAGTATTTTAATATTATTGATTTGTTTTATTGCTTGTATATAAGTTTTATATACATTATTAAATTAAGAAAAAGTGTAGTCATTATTGATAAAGATGCCAATACTGATTTTATACTGATTATCTTGTCACATATTTAGTTTACTAAAATGTTTTATTTTAATTTTGTGTTAAAAAATTATTTATACATTGTTATCATGGATGTTAACATTTTTTAATTTTGTTCTTTGATTATGCAGTACCATTATTTTTAAATTATAATTGAATGGAAACTTTGGGATTTTATTTATATTTTTTATAAGACAAATTAAAAAGTGGTTTTTATGATTTTTCAACTATTATATCACATTATTTCTACAATTGAAGGTAAGTAAGTAAAAACCATCTTTGTTTTAGATTATTCGAGCTTTAAGTATCATAATATTAAACTTGTATTCACTTTTTAGAAAATTAATCTATTGTCCCCAAAGTTTCCAGTTCAAATTGATTTATTAATTAGTAAAATTCTAAATATGATATAATATTATTATTAATTTTAGTTAGTTTTTAATATTTTTTTTATTTTTGTTTTATTGCAGAATATGAAAAGAAAATAATGTTGTTGAACACTGAACATACAAATAAAATGGAGATTAAACAAGAAATTGTACCATCAACACCAGTACTAAAATGGAAGAAAATAGTTGATCCTATTGGACCTCAACCAAGACCTCGTCATGGGCATCGAGCAGTTGCTATTAAAGATCTTTTAATTGTTTTTGGTGGTGGAAATGAAGGAATTGTCGATGAACTTCATGTTTATAATGCAGCCAACAATCAATGGTTTATACCACAGACTTCTGGTGATATACCTCCAGGATGTGCTGCATATGGTTTAGTAGTTGATAATACTAGACTATTAATTTTTGGAGGTATGGTCGAGTATGGAAAATATTCAAATGAACTCTATGAATTACAAGCGAGTCGGTGGCATTGGAGTAAACTTCAACCTAGACCTCCTCTTTATCACATGTCACCTTGCCCACGGCTTGGTCACAGCTTTACCCTAATAGGGAATAAAGTTTATTTATTTGGAGGGTTAGCCAATGATAGTAATGACCCAAAAAATAATATACCTCGTTATTTAAATGATTTATATACGTTAGATATATCTTCACCAGAAGCTTTAGCCTGGGATATACCAGAAACTGTTGGGGATTTTCCACCTCCCAGAGAATCCCACACAGCTGTAGCTTATACTGACTCAAGAGGAAAATGTAAACTTATTATTTATGGTGGTATGAGTGGTTGTCGATTAGGAGATCTATGGACATTGGACATTGATACTATGTCATGGAATAGGCCTATTGTCTTAGGTCCAAAACCATTACCAAGATCTTTGCACACTGCAGTAACAATAAAAAATCGTATGTTTGTTTTTGGTGGTTGGGTACCATTTGTTGAAGAAGTGAAATTACCTATCCATGAAAAAGAATGGAAATGTACTAATCAACTGGCTTGTTTAAATTTAGAAACTATGACGTGGGAGGATTTAAACATGGACATGAATGAAGATAATATGCCAAGAGCTAGAGCTGGCCATTGTGCTGCCAATATACAGACAAGAATGTATGTATGGTCAGGTAGGGATGGATATAGAAAAGCATGGAATAATCAAGTTTGTTGTAAAGATTTATGGTACTTAGAAGTAGATAAACCTCAAAAATGTGCTAAAAATCAACTAGTTCGAGCATCTACAAATGCTTTAGAAATAGTATGGAACAGTGTACCAACAGCTGATGCATATATTTTGCAAATTCAAAAATATGATCAACCAGCTGATACAGCTGCTCCAACTCCACCAACCATGATTGATTATTCATTATTACCTTTTTTGACCCCTGAATTAGCTAAAAAAAATACAGACAATGATGATTGTCAAATTGTACCTGCTAATTCTAAAGCTGGAAGCCCAGCTAAACCAAATCAAATGATACAGATATTACCCCAGGGTTCCACTGTTAACTCCTCGTCTTTGATAAAAGATCAACAGTTTACTCCTGTCACTGCTCAAGCATCTGGAAATATGAAAATAAAAACTGTTCAAAGTACTAATGTAACACCATCCTTACCACAAAATTTCAAAACAGTTAGCCCTGTTACACCAAAGACTTCGGCATTTGTCACCTCACCTTCTATGGACATGCTGTCAGATGCTGCTATGCATACTCTAGCTGCTGCTGCATCAGCTACCCAAAAGATCAAAACCACTAATGTAGTTTCTAAACAATCAGAACTTCCAAAACCTGTTATTAAGACTTCAAGTGCTCCATTTAAAATTGTTCAGACACAAAGATCTATAAAAAATGTAATGTCTCCTGTAAGCACAACAGTTTCACAACAGCAAGCAGTTCGCATAACTGGACCTGCCATACAGACTGGTACAGTTGCTGGAACTGTTCTTAAGACTGGGTCTAATGTTTTTGGAAAGCAAGTAATTTTTCAAAAACCAGGTGGTTCACAGTCAAATTTTGTTACTTTAGTTAAGACCAGTCAAGGTAACCTTATACAAGGTATTCCTGGGAAAATGATAGGAACGACTACACCAAATAAGAATATGCAACCGTCTGTTCTTAAGTTTATTAACCCTCCAATAAATCAACAAAGTAGTCCTATGAAAACAAATCAAACTATGAAAACTGTACCATTAAAAACTGTTGGTGCAAGGTTGCCAGTTGCTGCTAATAAACCAACTATTGTTATTCAAAAAGGTAACACAAACCGATCAGCATCCCCACAAATAATAATTGTAACAACTGGTTCGAATCTCAGGGGTATACAGACTTTCTCAGCTTCTCAAGCTAATATCACTAATCGCACCAGTGTTGCTAACTCACCAGTTCAAATGGTTATGGTATCATCAGGAGGCAATACTCCAACTGGTAGTAAACCTATAACTATTACTATGGCAGGTGCTGGTAATCGTAAAATGGTCACTCTTGGCAAATCAAATTTAACAGGGATGACAATTGGTGGTAAGCCTGTAACTCTTCAAATGGTTAGTGGTCAAAATAACATGGCTATCTTGACCTCAAATTCCGGCGGTAATGTTGTTCAACTAAAAAATACCAATATTGTGAATACACCTGTTACATCAAGATCTGGAATCAATTCGAAAGTACCATCTTCTGTTAAACTTTCTACTGATTTACCAGCTAGTACTGAATCAGCATTAACTCAGTTAGCTGTGGAAGCAGGTATAATAGATTCATCCAATAAAAGTAACAATGATATGGAAGATTCAACAGATTATACTAAAGAAGAATTGGATAACTTAATTCGAGAAGAAGGAATTGAGAGTCTAGATGTTGATATGTCTGATATGAATAGTGCTGAAGATGCTTCTAATGATATTGACTGAATAAGAAAATAAAATGTATTCTTATGATTTCAGTAACTTTTTGTTTTATTTATAGTTAATTTTTTATTTTGTCTGTGCAAGCCTCATTATTTCAATTAGCCTACTTTAGCCTATTTATATTGTATACTATATTTTTCATAAAATGTTTTTTTCTAATCACAGAAAAATATGGGTAGTTGTAATTTTATTATGTAAATACAATTTTGTATAATATATAAAAACATAGTATGGTAAAAATGTTAATTTTTATGAATTATTTTGGTTTATATGATAAATTGATGGTTTTTTTTTTAAACAATAGTACATTTATTCTTATGGTATTTTTTACATTAAAGAATTAACCGTGGGTAATATTCTATCATTATTGAAATTTGTAAGTATTTAGGTTTTATGTATAACATAAGTATATAATTCATGACCTAATACTTTCTTTGAGATTAAAAATTAAAATTGTGTATTTTTACCACAAAAAAATAAATCAGAACTATACATTTTTTTTTACAAAGGATAAAGATTGTAAGGCCAAGGTTAATACCTACCAAGATTAGCACTTATTTTTGGACTGTATTTATTTAATTATTTGTAAGTACTTTTAAAATTTAATAAAATAAAATAATGTTAATTAAAAATATTTAGCGGTATTTACTTAATATCATGATTGACTATTTTTGAGTTAAGTTTGTCATTTTCCTTTTTTCCACCATGTTTAATTTTCATTAAAAGCAATTTAAATACTTTTGGTTTGGTTTGCTTAAAAATTGCCAGTTAATATTTCTTCATAAATTGTTAATCATTTGTAGTATTTTTAGTTGCTTTAGTCTTAAGAATTATTCAGTCATGCTATACTAGAGCATCTTTAATATACTGAACAGTTTTTCCTTTGGATTCTGGTATAAAATTTTTTATAAATTAACAGAAAATTAATCTATCTAAAAATACATCTAATTTAATACAATATTAAGTACCCATTGTAATTCTTATCCATTATCACAATTCTAATTTAAATTATTAACAAATTATGTGTAGTATCTATAATTTATTAGAACTTTTAAGTATCTTCTGTTTTATATAAATTTTTTATTTAACAAGTTTTTCAATTAGGTATAGTAATTTGGTGAATTGACTTTGAGTGTTTACTTGTCAAAATCGAATTTCATGTAGATTATGTGGATACATGTATTTAATATGATTTTATTTATATTTTTTAGAAACTGATGGAAAATGATTGCACTCACAAAGGTTTTCAAACATAGTTCGATAGAATTTATTTTGAATTAATGCCTTTTGAGTATTTTATCTTGAGATAATGGTACCTAACGTAAATATTTCTTGTTTTTTAGAAACTCAATATTATTTTATTTTAAAAGAAAAAATTAGTTGATTATTTTTATAAAAGTAATATACAAATGCTACACTTGGTGGAAGAAAATGGGAATTATGATTTTGAAATTTCCATGAAAACAATAATTTATATTAAATATTTAAAAATCTGTTCATATTAAAAGATACCATATATTGTGAAACAAATATATTCTTCATTGTTTCGATTTTGAAACATTGTGTAGGTATTAAGAGAAATTTAGGTTGTACTTACAGTAACTTTTATTTACTGAAGTTGGTAAATGACTATTCAAAATAAGTCTATGTTGTCTTTTCAGTAGTCTTATTGAAATGACTGTATGTAATAGTTGCAAGTATACTATTATATTTGGCTGTTAAATATGATATTCCGCTATTAAAGTGAATTTTTGTTTTACAAACAATTTTTCATTTGTTACTATATATTAAATAATTATTTTTTTACAGATATTAAATATATTAAGTAAAACAATTGAAAATAATTTAGATTCTTTGAAAATATAATTTGGGTGTGAACGGGGCCGTATTTAGGGGGGAGCTACAGGGTGTATTTGCCTCGGGCGGCTCAGTGGCGTACACAGCAATTTTCAGTGGGGGGGGTTTCATAGAAAAACAAAAACATATTACCTAGTACTGAGCTGTAATAGTTGATAATAAAAGCTCTAAAAAAAATAAATATTATCTAGTAGAAGACAAAGATTCTTAAAAAATGCATTTTATTATAAATTATAAACTTATAAAATAATTTCTAATTTTCTTGGTTTTCGTCCCAACTCATCAATAACCTCTTCGGCTGTTAAGGGCATTCCACGATATATTGACAACATGGTCAGTCCATTCAATCTGTCCTATGAAAATAATATTTTTTCAAGTTTAGAGTAAAAATAGAATATAAAAATATTTACCTCTTTCATTGTATTTCTCAAATAAGTTTTCACTCTTTTTAAATTTGAAAACATTCTTTCTGGGGTAGCTGTTGATATTGGCAGTGTACATAATATTTTTAATAACATGTGAATACTCGGGAAAATAATTGAATTACATAGCTTTAATGCGTCGATTGCATTTGATGGTTTTTCGTTTAATTATGAAAATTAATTTTCATTCACATTCTGATCAATGCTTTTCTTCTTATTTGAATCAGATGAAAAATAATCATTTATTATTTTCATTGTTTTTCGTTATTTAAACAAATTAAGTAATAATTAATATAACAGAAAAAACATAAAATAACCGACAGGGTTTACTGTTTAGTGTCAGTGATATAACAGGCACAAAATACTAAATAGACTAAATATAATACTATGGATGATAATAATTATTAT